>NW_018399497.1:540-754 GCF_002168275.2 Theobroma umbraticum | reverse complement strand
ATGAGAAGAAAAGTCCATTTATAGTCACTCATTCCTTCAAAACCCTTATTAGCCGCCTTAAATAGTTTTATAATCACATAATTTATTTTAAGTTGAATTTTTATATATTTTTCTTTAAAACAGACTATAATTAAAAGCCTACCTCATGAAAGGTATAGAGAAAGTCATTCATTGAGAAGAAAAATCTATTTTTAGTCACCCATTCTTTCGAAAG
>NW_018399497.1:134-237 GCF_002168275.2 Theobroma umbraticum | reverse complement strand
AATGTCTACCTCAAGAAACATGAAGAAACAAGCATTCATTGACAAGAAAAGTCTGATTAGAGTCACCCATTCTTTCAAAAATCTTATTACTCGCTTTAAATGG
>NW_018399497.1:0-124 GCF_002168275.2 Theobroma umbraticum | reverse complement strand
TCATAATTGATTTTAAGTTGAATTTTTTAAAATTTTTTATTCAAACATACTTTACTTAAATGTCTACCTAGAGAAACGTGAAGAAACAAGCATTGATTGACAAGAAAAGTCCATTTAGAGTCAC
>NW_018399496.1:1167-1264 GCF_002168275.2 Theobroma umbraticum | reverse complement strand
AATGTAAAAAAATTTGAACTTAAAATCAATTATGAGATTATAAAACCATTTAAGTTGATTAATAAGGCTGTTCGAGGAATAGGTGACTATAAATAGA
>NW_018399496.1:1053-1157 GCF_002168275.2 Theobroma umbraticum | reverse complement strand
CAATGAACCTTTTTCTTCACGTTTCCTAAGGTTGACATTCAATTATAATCTGCTTTCACCAAAATGTACAAAGAATTCAAATTGAAATCAATTTTGAGATTATA
>NW_018399496.1:559-680 GCF_002168275.2 Theobroma umbraticum | reverse complement strand
TTTTTTTTTCACGTTTCTCAAGGTAGACATTCAATTCAGTTTGTTTTAACCAAAAATGTACAAATACTTCAAATTTAAATCATTTTTGAGATTATAAAACCATTTAAAGTGAGTAATAAGG
>NW_018399496.1:107-283 GCF_002168275.2 Theobroma umbraticum | reverse complement strand
AATTCAAATTTAAATCAATTTTGAGATTACAAAACCATTTAAAGTAAGTAATAAAGCTTTCCAAGGAATGGGTGACCAAAAATGGACTTTTCTTGCCAATGAATGCCTTTTTATTTATGTTTCTTGATGTTGCCATCAAATTGTAGTCCGTTTTAACCAAAAATGTAAAAAAGTTC
>NW_018399496.1:0-97 GCF_002168275.2 Theobroma umbraticum | reverse complement strand
CAATTATGACATTATAAAACCATTTAATGCGAGTAAAGAGGCATTTGAAGGTATGGGTGACTATAAATAGACTTTTCTTGCCAATGAATGCTTTTTT
>NW_018399495.1:1312-1444 GCF_002168275.2 Theobroma umbraticum | reverse complement strand
CAAAATTGATTTTAAGTTCAAATATTTTTACATTTTTGGTGAACACAGATTATAATTGAATGTCTAGCTTGAGAAACATAAAGAAAAAGGCATTCACTGGTAAGACAAGTCCATTTATAGTCACCCATTCGT
>NW_018399495.1:900-1163 GCF_002168275.2 Theobroma umbraticum | reverse complement strand
ATTGAATGTCTACATTGAGAAACATGAGGAAAAAAGCATTCATTGGCAAGAAAAATTAATTTACAGTCACTTGTACCTTCAAAAGCTTTATTACTCACTTTAAATGGTTATATAATGCCATAATTGATTTTAAGATTGAATTTTTTTTACATTTTTGGTTAAAACAAACTATAATTGAATGTCTACCTCAAAAAACGCAAAGAAAAAGACATTCATTTGCAAGAAAAGTCCATTTATAGTCACCAATTCCTTCAAAAGCCTTA
>NW_018399495.1:732-850 GCF_002168275.2 Theobroma umbraticum | reverse complement strand
TGAATTTTAATTCTTTGTACATTTTTAGTAAAAACAGATTATAATTGAATGTCTTCTTTGAGAGACATGAAGAAAAAGGCATTCATTGGCAAGAAAGCTTCATTTATAGTCACCCATT
>NW_018399495.1:462-598 GCF_002168275.2 Theobroma umbraticum | reverse complement strand
TTGTTTTATATTTTTAGTTCAAACAGATTATAATTGAATGTCTACCTCGAGAAACGTGAAGAAAAGGTCTTTCGTTGGTAGAAAAGGTCCATTTCTAGTCACCCATTCCTTCAAAAGCCTTATTACTCACTTTAAA
>NW_018399495.1:0-143 GCF_002168275.2 Theobroma umbraticum | reverse complement strand
TTCTAGTCACCCATTCCTTTAAAAGCCTTATTACTCACTTTAAATAGTTTTATATTCTTAAAATTGATTTAAATTTGAATTCTTTGCACACTTTGGTTAAAACAGATTATAATTGAATGTACACCTCAAGAAACATGGAGAAA
>NW_018399494.1:2307-2446 GCF_002168275.2 Theobroma umbraticum | reverse complement strand
TTAGGTTCAAATTTTCTACATTATTGGTTAAAATAGATTATTATTGAATGTCTACTTTGAAAAACATGAAGAAAAAGGGATTCAGTGACAAGAAAAGTTCATTTATAGTCACTCATTCCTTCAAAAGCCTTATTACTCG
>NW_018399494.1:2138-2280 GCF_002168275.2 Theobroma umbraticum | reverse complement strand
AACATACTATAATTGATTGCTTACCTAGGGAAACATTTATAAAAAGCCATTCATTGATTGAAAAGTCAATTTATAGTAACTCATTCCTTCAAAAGCTTTATTACTCGATTTAAATAATTTTATAATCTCATAATTGATTTTA
>NW_018399494.1:1634-1897 GCF_002168275.2 Theobroma umbraticum | reverse complement strand
ATTCATTCAGAAGAAAAGTCCATTTATAGTCAGCCATTTCTTCAAAAGCCATATTACTAGTTTTAAATTGTTTTATAACCTCATAATTGATTTGAAGTTGAATTTTTTAGCATTTCTGATTCAAACAGACAATAATTGAATGTCTACATTGAAAAACGTAAAGAAAAATGCATTCATTGCCAAGAAAAGTCTATTATAGTCAACCATTCCTTCAAAAGCCTTATTACTCATTTTAAATGATTTTATTATCTCAAAATTGATTT
>NW_018399494.1:1358-1585 GCF_002168275.2 Theobroma umbraticum | reverse complement strand
AAAGTCCATTTATAGTCACCCATTCCTTCAAAGGCCTTATTACTCGCTTTTAATGATTTTATAATCTCAAAATTGATATTTAGGTTCCATTTTTTTTATATTATTAGTTACAACAGACTATAATTGAACGCTTACCTCAGGAAAACATGAAAAAAAAAGTATTCATTGACAAGAAAACTCCATTTATAGTCTACCATTTCTTTAAAAGCCTTATTACAAGCTTTAAA
>NW_018399494.1:872-1220 GCF_002168275.2 Theobroma umbraticum | reverse complement strand
TAAATGATTTTATAATCTCAAAATTGATTTTAGGTTCAATTTTTCTAAATTATTGGTTAAAATACCAAATAATTGAATTTTTATCTCTAGAAACATGAAGAAAAATGCATTCAATGGTAAGAAAAGCCCATTATAGTCACTCATTTCTTCAAAAGTTTTATTATTCGCTTTAAATGGTTTTATAATCTCAAAATTGATTTTTAGGTTCAATTTTTTTTATATTATTAGTTAAAACAGACTATAATTGAATGCCTACCTCAGGAAAACATGAAGAAAAAAGTATTCATTGACAAAAAAACTCCATTTATAGTCTACCATTTCTTTAAAAGCCTTATTACAAGCTTTAAA
>NW_018399494.1:495-667 GCF_002168275.2 Theobroma umbraticum | reverse complement strand
TAAATGATTTTATAATCTCAAAATTGATTTTAGGTTCAATTTTTCTAAATTATTAGTTAAAATACTAAATAATTGAATTTTTATCTCGAGAAACATGAAGAAAAATGCATTCAATGGTAAGAAAAGCCCATTATAGTCACCCATTTCTTTAAAAGCCTTATTACTCGCTTTA
>NW_018399494.1:323-485 GCF_002168275.2 Theobroma umbraticum | reverse complement strand
TAATCTCAAAATTGATTTTAAGTTCAATTTGTTTTTACATTTTGGTCAAAACATAGTATAATTGAATGTCTATCTTGAGAAACATAAAGAAAAAGGCATTCATTGGTGAGAAAAGTCCATTTATAGTCACTCATTCCTTCAAAAGTCTTATTACTCACTTTA
>NW_018399494.1:0-303 GCF_002168275.2 Theobroma umbraticum | reverse complement strand
TAAGTTGAATTTTTTTACATTTTTAGTTAAAACGGACTATAATTGAATGTCTACTTGGAGAAATGTAAAGAAAAAAGCATTCATTGGCAAGAAAAGTCCATTTATTGTCTTATGTTCCTTCAAAAGCCTTATTACTCTTTTTAAAAGGTTTTATACTCTCAAAATTGATTTTAGGTTCAATTTTTCTACATTATTGGTTAAAATACTAAGTAATTGAATTTTTACCTTTAGCAACGTGAAGAAAAAGGGATTCATTGACAAAAAAAGTCCATTTATAGTCACTCATTCCTTCAAAAGCCTTAT
>NW_018399493.1:1104-1213 GCF_002168275.2 Theobroma umbraticum | reverse complement strand
GTGACTATAAATGGACTTTTCTTGCCAATGAATTCTTTTTTCTTCACGTTTCTTAAGGTAGACATTCAATTTAGTCAATTTTAACTTTAAATGTAAAAAAATTTGACTT
>NW_018399493.1:1027-1094 GCF_002168275.2 Theobroma umbraticum | reverse complement strand
ATGAGATTATAAAACCATTTAAAACGAATAGTAAAGCTTTTCAAGGAATAGGTGACTATAAAAGGAC
>NW_018399493.1:932-1017 GCF_002168275.2 Theobroma umbraticum | reverse complement strand
ATGAATGCTTTTTTTCATCACGTTTCTCGAGGTAGAAATTAAGCAAAAATAGAAAAAAGTTCAACTTAAAATCAATTATGAGATT
>NW_018399493.1:824-922 GCF_002168275.2 Theobroma umbraticum | reverse complement strand
TTAAAGCGAGTAATAAGGCTTTTAAAAAAATAGCTGACTATAAATAGACTTTTCTTACCAATAAATGGCTTTATCTTCACATTTCTTGAAGTAGATGT
>NW_018399493.1:0-225 GCF_002168275.2 Theobroma umbraticum | reverse complement strand
AAAAGCATTTAAGGCGAGTAATAAAGCTTTAGAAGCAATGGGTGACTATAAATTATCTTTTCTCACTAATGGATGTGTTTTTCTTCACATTTCTTGTGATAGAAATTCAATTATAGTCTATTTTAAGAAAGATATGTAAAAAAAATTGAACATAAAATCAATTTTGAGCTAATAAAACCATTTAAATTGAGTAATAAGGCTTTTGAAGGAATAAGTGACTATAAA
>NW_018399492.1:1605-1741 GCF_002168275.2 Theobroma umbraticum | reverse complement strand
TATAATCTCATAATTGATTTTAAGTTGAATTTTTTTTTCATTTTTGGTTAAAACTGACTATAATTGAATGTCTACCTCGAGGAACATGAAGAAAAAGCCATTCATTAAAAAGAGAAGTCCATTTATAGTCACCCAT
>NW_018399492.1:1275-1428 GCF_002168275.2 Theobroma umbraticum | reverse complement strand
TTTATAATCTCACAATTGATTTTAAGTTGAATTTTTTTATATTTTTGATTAAAATAGACTGTAATTGAATGTCTACCTTGAAAACTGTAAAAACAAATGGATTCATTGGTAAGAAAAGTTCATTTATAGTCACACATTCCTTCAGAAGCCTTA
>NW_018399492.1:1059-1194 GCF_002168275.2 Theobroma umbraticum | reverse complement strand
AAAATAGACAATAATTCAATGTCTACTTAGAGAAACTTGAAGAAAAATGCATTCATTGACAAGAAAAGTCCCTTTATAGTTACCCATTCCTTCAAAAGCCTTATTACTCTCTTTAAATTATTTTATAATCTCATA
>NW_018399492.1:605-734 GCF_002168275.2 Theobroma umbraticum | reverse complement strand
TTTTGATTAAAACAGACTATAAATCAATGTCTACTTAGAGAAACATGAAGAAAACGTATTCGTTGGTAAGAAAAGTTCCTTTATAGTCATTCATTCCTTCAAAAGCCTTATTACTCACTTTAAAAGGTT
>NW_018399492.1:0-120 GCF_002168275.2 Theobroma umbraticum | reverse complement strand
TTGTATATATTTCATTAAAACCGACTATAATTGAATGCCTATCTCAAGAAACCTATAGAAAAAGCTATTCATCAAGAAGAAAAGTCTATTTATATTCACCCATTCCTTCGAAAGCCTTAT
>NW_018399491.1:4476-4804 GCF_002168275.2 Theobroma umbraticum | reverse complement strand
TGAAAGGTTGAGTCAAACCATCTTGACTCTTTTAACATTTGGGTGGCCATGATGAATTGCTAAATCTCAATCTTAGTCTATGAACTCTAGATAGTTAACTTGATTAATGATAAATTTAAAGTCTTTTAAATTTATCTAATTCTAAGGTTAACTTAAGAATTATATTTAAATGTCTGGCTCTAAAAGAGTGAAGGAAAACCCATTCATTGGCAAGAAAAGTCTATTTATATTTTCCCATGCATTCCAAAATGCTATTACTCGCTTTAAATGGTTTTATAAACCCATAATTGATTTTAAGTTAAATATTTTTACATTTTTGGTTAAAATA
>NW_018399491.1:4173-4466 GCF_002168275.2 Theobroma umbraticum | reverse complement strand
GAATGTTTGCTTTAGGAAATGTGATGCAAACGCTATCCATTAGCAAGAAAAGTCTACTTATAATCATCCATGCCTTCCAAAACCTTATTACTCACTTTAAATGGTTCTATAATCTCCTTACTGATTTTAAGTTGAATTCTTTTACATTTTTGCTTAAAATAGATAATGTTTGAATGTCTGTCTTGGAAAACATGAAGAGAAAACTATTTATTGGCAAGAAAAGTCTACTTATAGTCACCCAAGCCTTTGAAAGCCTTATTAGTTGCTTTAAATAGTTTTATAATCTCATAATT
>NW_018399491.1:3097-4163 GCF_002168275.2 Theobroma umbraticum | reverse complement strand
TGAATTTTTTTACATTTTTGGTTAAAACAAGTTAAAATTCATTGTTTACCTCAGGAAATATGAGCAAAAAGCCATATATTGGTAAAAAAAGTCCATTTGTAGTCACCCATGCCTTTAGAAGCTTTATTAATTGCTTTAAATGGTTTTATAATTTTATAATTGATTTTAAGTTACATTTATTTTACATTTTTTATTAAAATATATTATAATTAAATGTTTATCTTGGGAAATGTGATGTAAAAGCCATCCATTGGCAAAAAAAGTCCATTTATAGTCATCCATGCCTTTTAAAGCCTTATTACTCACTTCAAATGGTTTTATAATCTTATAATTAATTTTAAGTTGAATTTTTTTACATTTTTACTTAAAATATATCATAACTGAATGTCTGTTTTAGGAAACGTGAAGAAAAAGCCATTCATTAGCAAGAAAAATCTATTTATAGCCATCCGTGCCTTCCAAAGCTTTGCTACTTATTTTAAATAATTTTATAATCTTATTATTGATTTTAAATTAAATTTTATTACATTTTTAGTTAAAACAAATAATATTTTAAAGTTTTTCCTAAGAAATATAAAGAAAAACCTATTCATTGGCAACAAAAGTCCATTTATAGTCACCCAAGCCTTCCTAAGCCTTATAACTAGCTTTAAAAGGTTTTATAATCTCATAATAGATTTTAAGTTAAATTTTTTTACTTTTTTAGTTAAAATATATTATAATTCAATGTCTACTTTAGGAAACATAAGCAAAAGCCATCCACTATTAAGAAAAGTCTATGTATATATAACCAAGTCGTTGAAAGCCTTATTACTCAGTTTAAATAGTTTTTCAATCTCATAATTGATTTTAAGATGAATTTTTTACATTTTTATTAAAATAGATTGTAATTAATGTTTGCTTTAGGAAACGTAAAGAAAAAACCATTCATTGACAAGAAAAGTCAGTTTATAGTCGCTAATGCCTTGCAAAGTGTTATTACTCACTTTAAATGATTCTGTAATTTCATAATTAATTTTAAGTTAGATTTTTTTACTTTTTTAGTTAAAATATATTATAATTGAAT
>NW_018399491.1:2660-3087 GCF_002168275.2 Theobroma umbraticum | reverse complement strand
GGAAACGTGATGCAAAAGCCATCCATGGGCAATCAAAGTCCATTTATAGTCACCTCAACCTTCGAAGGCCTTATTACTCGCTTTAAATGGTCTTATAATCTCATTACAGATTTTAAGTTGAATTGTTTTATATTTTTGGTGAAAACAGATTATGTTTGAATGTCTACCTCTAAAAAAGTGAAGAGAAGGCCAATCATTGGCAAGAAAAACCCATTTATAGTAACTCATGCCTTCCAAAACCTTATTACTCATTTTAACTGATTTTATAATCTTGTAATTGATTTTAGGTTGATTTTTTTAAAATTTTGATTAAAATATATTATAATTGAATGTTTGCTGTAGAAAACGTGATGCAAAAGCCATCCATTGGCAATAAAAGTCCATTTATAGTCACCTATGCCTTTCAAAGCCTTATTACTCGCTTTAA
>NW_018399491.1:2131-2650 GCF_002168275.2 Theobroma umbraticum | reverse complement strand
AATCTGATTATTGATTTTAAGTTTAATTGTTTTATATTTTTTATGAAAACATATTATATTTAATTGTCTACCTCGAAAAATATGAAGAAAAAGCCATTCATTAGCAACAAAAGTCCATTTATAATCACCCTTACCTTCCAAAACCTTATTACTCGCTTTAAATGTTTTTATGATCTCATAATTGATTTTAAGTTGCATTTTTTACTTTTTTGATTAAAATATATTATAACTAAATGTTTGTTTCAGGAAAAGTGATGCAAAAGGCATGCATTTGCAAGAAAAGTCAATTTATAGTCACTCATACCTTCCAAAGACTTATTACTCGCTTTAAATGGTTTTATAATCTCATTACTGATTTTAAATTGAATTGTTTTATATTTATGGTGAAAACAGATTATATTTGAATATTTTTCTCAAAAAACGTGAAAAAAATACTATCCATTGACAAGAAAACTCCATTTATGGTCTTGCGAGCCTTTGAAAACTTTATCACTTACTTTAAATAGTTTTATAATTTCA
>NW_018399491.1:1790-2121 GCF_002168275.2 Theobroma umbraticum | reverse complement strand
TTAGTTAAATTTTTTTACATTTTTGGCTAAAATAGATTATAATTGACTATTTACCTTGGGAAACGTGCAAAAAAAGCCATTCGTTGACAAGAAAAGTCCATTTATAATCACCCATGCCTTCCAAAGCCTTATCACTCACTTTAAATGGTTTTATAATCTTATTATAGATTTTAAGTTGAATTTTTTTACATTTGTACTTCAAACAGATTATGTTTGAACATCTGACTCATGAAACGTAAAAAAATCTCATTCATTGGCAAGAAAAGTACATTTATAGTTACCCATGCGTTCTAAAGCCTTATTACTAGCTTTAAATGATTTTATAGTCTCA
>NW_018399491.1:1523-1780 GCF_002168275.2 Theobroma umbraticum | reverse complement strand
TAAGTTAAATATTTTTACATTTTTGGATGAAATATAGGTGGCGTTTGGTTCTTTACAATGCAATGTGATTACAGGCAATGTGATTGCAAGCAATGCCAGTGCAAGGAAAATAACATTACAGTGTTTGGTATATAAGCAAAATAATGATTAAAATACAGATAAGATAATATTGCAGCGTTTAGTTTACAAGTATTTTGCTGAGAATGTAATGTTAATTTTCAAAATTACCCATAGTTATTAAAATATAAGTTTAATAT
>NW_018399491.1:1180-1286 GCF_002168275.2 Theobroma umbraticum | reverse complement strand
TTTTAATTTATTTTTCTTATATTATATGAATTTTAATTTTTTATATTTTATTTTATTTTAATTTTTGATTTTTGTATTATATATTTTATTTTAATATTTTTATTTT
>NW_018399491.1:1025-1170 GCF_002168275.2 Theobroma umbraticum | reverse complement strand
TTATAAAATATTTTTAATAAGGTAATAAAGTTGGAGGGTAAAAATATCTTTAAAAATATTACAAAGTGCAATGTAATGTGATTGCATTGGTTTTGGACTGCAATCACGTTACATCCTTTGGCTGTAATGTGATTGCATTGCAATC
>NW_018399491.1:685-1015 GCF_002168275.2 Theobroma umbraticum | reverse complement strand
GTGGTCTGTTGCAAAACAAACACTGCAATGTAATTTAATTGGGTACATTACAGGGAATGTGCTCTCACTTCCCCTATACCAAATGGTACCACAGTGTAATTTTATGTCTTCTTTACGAAACATGGTGCAAAAGCCATCAATTAGCAAGAAAAGTTCGTTTATAGTCTCTCTTGTTGTAACGAATGTTCCTCAATCGCTACTGGTGTTCGAGTCTTGCGGGAGAACCCACCAAGTCTCGAATAAGCCTTACTTAAAATATTAGTCATTACCTCATCCTCATACCATCAATCTATAAAATTATTTCGATCCATAAAACTCTTTGTAAAGAGA
>NW_018399491.1:237-560 GCF_002168275.2 Theobroma umbraticum | reverse complement strand
ATCGTAAAAGATAATACATCAAAACTTATAATCTCCAAATGTACATTTGCATTGCTACAATTGTTTAATTTCATAACAATTTACATTATAACGACTCGACCTCTAACAGCGGAGCGACTCAGAATAAACTGCTATGAGATGCCTTTACCTATTCGTGGTGGATTGAAATTGTCGATGATTGCACGCTAAGCTGATCACTATCTGTAAAAGGGAAATAAAGAGGGGTGAGTCTCACAAACTCAGTGATCATCGGCTTCGTGAGCATGGCATAGATGGGAAACAAGCATAAGGCAGATAAGTTGAATAATAAAACCAGAATATCA
>NW_018399491.1:0-114 GCF_002168275.2 Theobroma umbraticum | reverse complement strand
GTAAAAGTAATGACGTAAATCATAATACAATATTTCATTTGGCAAAATGGTGCCAGAAATAATGTTACGAAACCAAGTTCAAACATCAAAAACATTGCTTGCCATACAAATATG
>NW_018399490.1:1120-1256 GCF_002168275.2 Theobroma umbraticum | reverse complement strand
ATTTTGTACATTTTTTGTTAAAATAGAATAGAATTGAATGTCTACCATGAGAAATATGAAGAAAAAAGTATTCAGTGGCAACAAAAGTCCATTTATAGTCACCCATTGCTTCAAAAGCCTCATTAATCACTTTAAA
>NW_018399490.1:695-1031 GCF_002168275.2 Theobroma umbraticum | reverse complement strand
TACTCACTTTAAATGGTTTTATAATCTCAAAATTGATTTAAATTTAAATTATTTGTACATTTTTGGTCAAAACAGACTAGGATTGAATGTCTACCTTGAGAATAATTAAGAAAAATGCATTCATTGGCAAGAAAAAGTTTATTTATGGTCACCCATACCTTCAAAAGTTGTATTATTCGCTTTGAATGGTTTTGCAATGCCATAATTGATTTTAAGTTGAATTTTTCTACATTTTTGGTTTAATCATAGTATAATTGAATGTCTTCCTCAAGAAACATATAGAAAAAGGCATTCATTGACAAGAAAAGTCCATTTATATTCACCCATTCCTTCAAA
>NW_018399490.1:106-215 GCF_002168275.2 Theobroma umbraticum | reverse complement strand
CATACCTTCAAAAGCCTTATTACTCGCTTTAAATGGTTTTGTAATGCCATTATGAACTTTAAGTAGAATTTTTTTATACTTTTGGTTAAAACAAACTATAATTGAATGT
>NW_018399490.1:0-96 GCF_002168275.2 Theobroma umbraticum | reverse complement strand
AAACGTAAATAAAAATGCATTCCTTGGCAAGAAAAATCCATATATAGTCACCCATTCCTTCAAGAGCCTTATTACTCAATTTAAATAATTTTATAA
>NW_018399489.1:1325-1488 GCF_002168275.2 Theobroma umbraticum | reverse complement strand
AATAATGAGGTTACAAAAACATTTAAAGCGAGTAATAAGGCTTTTGAAAGCATGAGCTACTATAAATGGACTTTTGTTATCAATGGATATCTTTTTTTTCACGTTTCCCGAAGCAGACATTTAATTATAATCTGTTTCAATAAAAAATATAAAAAAGTTAAAC
>NW_018399489.1:706-849 GCF_002168275.2 Theobroma umbraticum | reverse complement strand
AAAGCGAGTAATAAGCCTTTTGAAAGAATGGGTGACTCTTAATGAACTTTTCTTATCAATAAATGCTTGTTTCTTCACGTTTCTCATGTCAGACATTCAATTATAGTATGTTTTAATCAAAAAAGTAAAAAAATTCAACTTAA
>NW_018399489.1:209-326 GCF_002168275.2 Theobroma umbraticum | reverse complement strand
AAAGCGAGTAATAAGCCTTTTGAAAGAATGGGTGACTCTAAATGGACTGTTCTTCTCAATAACTGCTTGTTTCTTCATGTTTGTTGAGACAGACATTCAATTATGGTGTGTTTTAAT
>NW_018399489.1:0-123 GCF_002168275.2 Theobroma umbraticum | reverse complement strand
GGTGACTCTAAATGGACTTCTCTTGTCAATAAATGCTTGTTTCTTCATGTTTCTTGAGGTAGACCTTACATTATAGTATGTTTTAATCAAAAATGTAAAAAAATTAAACTTAAAATCAATTAT
>NW_018399488.1:1657-1767 GCF_002168275.2 Theobroma umbraticum | reverse complement strand
GATTTATGATGGAAAGAGATGCTCTTCCAATTGATAAAGAGCCTACTACTTATAGGAAGAAATATCTGATATTGATTCTGATAAATGGCTTAAGGCCATGAAATTCGGGA
>NW_018399488.1:1537-1647 GCF_002168275.2 Theobroma umbraticum | reverse complement strand
GCATGTCAACCAAGCATGGACTTTGGTAGATGCATTTGAAAAGGTAAAACCCATAAGATGCAAATGGGACTTTAAGAGAAAGGCTGACATGGATGGTAATGCACAAATGT
>NW_018399488.1:1243-1378 GCF_002168275.2 Theobroma umbraticum | reverse complement strand
ATGACAACGAAAAGGTTTTACATCCAAAGAGAATCAACATAAAGTATGAAATCTACAAAAGTCCATTTACGAGGTTGAAGCAAGCGTCTAAGAGTTGGAACATCAAATTTGATAAAACTATTAAAGAATATGATT
>NW_018399488.1:1015-1198 GCF_002168275.2 Theobroma umbraticum | reverse complement strand
CTTTATGTTGATGATATACTACTTACAGGAAATGATTTGTCGATGCTACAGATTCTCAAAATCTAACTATCTAAACAATTATCCATGAAGGATTTGGGAGAAACAGCCTATATTTTAAGAATAAGGATTTATAGAGATAGATCAAAAAGGCTGCTAGGTTTGTCCCAATCCACTTATATAGAC
>NW_018399488.1:644-851 GCF_002168275.2 Theobroma umbraticum | reverse complement strand
TTCCCTATGTCACATGGCATTCATCTCCTAAAGGATATGTGTCCAAAGAAACAAAATGAGAGGATGAGGATTGATAGGACACCGTATGCATCGACGATAGAATCCATCATGTATGCCTTGCTATGTACTGGACTAGATGTGGCATATGTTTTAAGTGTCATGAGCAAATACCAATCAAATCCAAGTGAGAATCACTAAATTACAGTG
>NW_018399488.1:0-274 GCF_002168275.2 Theobroma umbraticum | reverse complement strand
ACTTGATTAAAGAGATCATTGGAAAAGGTGATATTAATATAAAGAGAGTACCCATAGAGGGCTACTTAGCTGACCTTCTCACTAAAGTTCTGTCCCAACAGAAACATTATCGCCACTTAGAGGGCTTTGGTATTAGATACATGGGTGATTGGTTTTAGTGCTAGTGGGAGATTGCTAATGTAAGGCTTGCAAGCTAATCGATTTGGTGCTTGTAAAACATTATATTAATTAGTCATATTTCATGTTAAGTACATTACAAATACTTTATATAATG
>NW_018399487.1:2543-2653 GCF_002168275.2 Theobroma umbraticum | reverse complement strand
AAATGGTAAAAAAATTCAACTTAAAATCAATTATGAGATTAGAAAATCATTTAAACCGAGCAATAAGTCTTTTGAAGGAATAGGTGACTATAAATGGACTTTTCATGCCA
>NW_018399487.1:2105-2249 GCF_002168275.2 Theobroma umbraticum | reverse complement strand
AGAACGAGTAAAAAGGCTATTGAAGGACTGATAGGCTATAAATAGACTTTTGTTTTCAATGAATGCTTTTTTCCTCATAGTTTTCAAGCCAGACATTCAATTATAGTCTGTTTTAACAAAAAATGTAAAAAACTTCAACTTAAA
>NW_018399487.1:1607-1741 GCF_002168275.2 Theobroma umbraticum | reverse complement strand
ATGTAAAAAACTTCAACATAAAATCAATTATTAGATTATAAAACCACTTAAAGTGAATAATAAGATTTTTGAAGGAATGGGAGGCTGTAAATAGACTTTTCTTGCCAATGAATGTCTTTTTTCTTTACGTTTCT
>NW_018399487.1:943-1067 GCF_002168275.2 Theobroma umbraticum | reverse complement strand
TATAAAACCATTTAAAGCGAGTAATAAGGCTTTTGAAGTAATGAGAGGCTATAAGTAGACTTTTCTTGCAAATGAATGCTTTTTTCTTCATGTTTCTTGAGAGAGACATTCAATTATTGTCTAT
>NW_018399487.1:571-694 GCF_002168275.2 Theobroma umbraticum | reverse complement strand
ATGGACTTTTTATATCAATGAATGCTTTTTTCTTTACGTTTGTCAAGGTAGACGCTCAATTATAGTCTGTTTTAATGAAAAAGGTAAAAAATTTCAACTTAAAATCAATTATTAGATTATAAA
>NW_018399487.1:237-370 GCF_002168275.2 Theobroma umbraticum | reverse complement strand
TTTGGTCTTCACGTTTCTCGAGATAGACTGTCAATTATTGTCTATTTTAATCAATAATGTAAAAAAATTCAGGTTAAAGTCAATTATTAGATTATAAAACCATTTAAAGCAAGTAATAAGTCCTTTGAAGGAA
>NW_018399487.1:0-141 GCF_002168275.2 Theobroma umbraticum | reverse complement strand
TAGGAGGCTATAAATAGACTTTTGTTATCAATAAATACTTTTTTCTTCACAGTTTTTCAGGTAGATATTCAATTATACTTTTTTCTATTTTAATCATAAATATAAAAAAATTCAACTTAAAATCAATTACTAGATTATAAA
>NW_018399486.1:1266-1445 GCF_002168275.2 Theobroma umbraticum | reverse complement strand
TGGGAGTTCATGCAATTCAAAATTCATTAGTTGTTTGTGAGATGTGTGGGGATGACCATTCATTTGATTAATGTCCATACAATTCTGAATCAGTGCAGTTTGTGGGAAATTTCAGTAGACAACAGAATAACCTATACTCCAATACTTATAATCCTGGTTGGAGAAACCACCCCAACTTT
>NW_018399486.1:1136-1250 GCF_002168275.2 Theobroma umbraticum | reverse complement strand
ACCCATCATGCCTCCTGGTTTTCAACAACAAGCTAGACCACAAATTCCAAAAAAAAAAGCCCTAATTGGAAGAACTCCTCTTGCAATATATATCCAAGACTGATGCCATAATTC
>NW_018399486.1:814-956 GCF_002168275.2 Theobroma umbraticum | reverse complement strand
ACAAGATAATTATTGAGAAAGAAGTTGAAGTGGAAAAGAAAGAAAATTACAAGGTTGAAAATCAAGGAACCTCTCAAGTCACCCATCTTCCACCACCTTTTCCCCAAAGGCTCCAAAAGCAAAAGCTTGAAAAGCAATTTTA
>NW_018399486.1:325-443 GCF_002168275.2 Theobroma umbraticum | reverse complement strand
TTAATCTTGGGATGCCCATTCTTGGCTACTGCAAGCGCAATCATTGATGTGAGGGAAGGCAAGATAAATTTTAAAGGTGGAGAAGAGGTAGTTGAGTTTAATATTTTCAATGCAAATA
>NW_018399486.1:0-124 GCF_002168275.2 Theobroma umbraticum | reverse complement strand
CATGGTTAATGGGTTGAGCCTCAGACCATATTTCGAGGATGAAAAACTGCAAAATGGGGTGCTATAGTCAAGCTAGTGACTATAAACGAGCGCTTATTGAGAGGCAACCCAACATATTTTTTTC
>NW_018399485.1:829-1058 GCF_002168275.2 Theobroma umbraticum | reverse complement strand
TTTTTTCTTCACGTTTCTCTAAGTAGACATTGAGTTGTGTTTGCTTCAAACTAAAATATGAAAAAATTCAACTCAAAATCAATTATGAGATTACAAAACCATTTAAAGGGAGTAACAAGGCATTTAAAGAAATGGGTAACTATAAGTGGACTTTTCTTGCTAATGAATGCTTTTTTCTTCACGTCTCTCAAGGTAGACATTCAATTATAATCTATTTTAACCAATAATG
>NW_018399485.1:462-581 GCF_002168275.2 Theobroma umbraticum | reverse complement strand
AATGGGCTTTTCTTGCCAATGAATGCTTTTTTCTTCATGTTTCTCGAGGTAGATATTCAGTTGTGGTTTGCTTTAACCAAAAATATTAAAAAATTTAACTTAAAATCAATTATGAGATT
>NW_018399485.1:114-313 GCF_002168275.2 Theobroma umbraticum | reverse complement strand
AAGTGGACTTTTCTTGCTAATGAATGCTTTTTTCTTCACGTTTCTCGAAGTAGATAATCAATTATTGTCTTTTTTGATAAAAATGTAAAAACATTTAACTTAAAATCAATTTTGAGATTATAAAACCTTCTAAAGCAAGTAATAAACTTTTTCTTCATGCTTTTTTCTTCAATTATAATCTGTTTTAACCAACAATGTA
>NW_018399485.1:0-104 GCF_002168275.2 Theobroma umbraticum | reverse complement strand
AACATAAAATCAATTTTAAGATTAGGAATCCATTTCAATTGTGTAATAAAGCTTTTGAAGGAATAAGAGACTATAAATGGGCTTTTCTTGCCAATGAATGCTTT
>NW_018399484.1:1015-1176 GCF_002168275.2 Theobroma umbraticum | reverse complement strand
ATCTAATAATTGATTTTAAGTTAAGTTTTTTTATATTTTTGATTAAAACAGACATTAATTGAATGTCTATTTCAAGAAATGTGAAGAAAAAAGCATTGATTGGTAAGAAAAGTCTATTTAAAGCCTCCTACTCCTTCGAAAGCCTTATTACTCACTTTAAA
>NW_018399484.1:800-1005 GCF_002168275.2 Theobroma umbraticum | reverse complement strand
ATATCGTAATTGATTTTAAGGTTATTTTTTTTTACATTTTTGATTAAAACAGACAATATTTGAATGTTTAACTCAAGAAACGTGAACAAAAAAGTATTTATTATCAAGAAAAGTTAATTTATAGTCACCTATTCCTTCAAAAGCGTTATTATACACTTTGAATGGTTTTATAATGCCATAATTGATTTTAAATTGAATTTTTTAA
>NW_018399484.1:651-790 GCF_002168275.2 Theobroma umbraticum | reverse complement strand
TAAAACAGACTATAATTGAATGTCTGCCTTAATAATCGTGAAGAAACAAGCATTAATTGATAGAAAAAGTCCATTTATAGCCTCTCATTCCTTCAATAGCCGTTTTACTCGTTCTAAATGATTTTATAATCTCATAATT
>NW_018399484.1:349-546 GCF_002168275.2 Theobroma umbraticum | reverse complement strand
CCATTCCTTCAAAAGCCTTATTACTCATTTTAAATGGTTTTCAAATCTAATAATCAATTTTAAGTTGAATTGTTTTACAATTTTTATTAAAACTGATAATAATTGACTGTCTATCTCGAGAAACGTAAAGATAAAACCATTCGTTGATAAGAAAAGTCCATTTATAGTCACCTATTCCTTCAAAAGCCTTATTACTC
>NW_018399484.1:144-271 GCF_002168275.2 Theobroma umbraticum | reverse complement strand
TTTTTTTACATTTTTGATTAAAACAGACTATAATTGAATATTTACCTCAAGAAAAGTGAAGGAAAAAGCATTTATTGGCAAGAAAAGTCCATTTATAGTCATCCTTTTCTTCAAAAGTCATATTACT
>NW_018399484.1:0-130 GCF_002168275.2 Theobroma umbraticum | reverse complement strand
TTATAATCTCATAATTGATTTTAAGTTGAATATTTTTACATTTTTTATTAAAACTAATAATAATTGACTGTCTATATCGAGAAACGTAAAGATAAAAGCATTCGTTGATAAGAAAAGTCCATTTATAATC
>NW_018399483.1:1707-1801 GCF_002168275.2 Theobroma umbraticum | reverse complement strand
AATTTAAATCAATTTTGAGATTATAAAACCATTTAAAGTGAGTAACAAAGCTTTGGAATGAATGGGTTACTATAAATAGACTTTTCTTGCCAAT
>NW_018399483.1:1596-1697 GCF_002168275.2 Theobroma umbraticum | reverse complement strand
TTCTTTATGTTTCTTGAGGTAGACATCCAATTACATTCCGTTTTAACCACAAATGTAAAAAAATTCAACTTAAAATCAATTATGACATTATAAAACTATTT
>NW_018399483.1:976-1113 GCF_002168275.2 Theobroma umbraticum | reverse complement strand
GCAAAGAATTCAAATTTCAATCAATTTTGAGATTACAAAACCAAATAAAGTGAGAAAAAAGGCTTTTGAAGGAAATGGTGACATTAAATGAACTTTTCTTACCAATGAATGCCTTTTTTGTTATGTTTCTTGAGGTA
>NW_018399483.1:800-966 GCF_002168275.2 Theobroma umbraticum | reverse complement strand
CTAGCCTGTTTTAACCAAAAATGTAAAAAAGTTCAACATAAAATCAATTATGGTATTATAAAACCATGCAAAGTGAGTAATAAGGCTTTTTGAAGGTATAGGTGGCTATAAGTGGACTTTTCTTGCCAATGAATGCTTTTTTCCTCATGTTTCTCAAGGTCGACAT
>NW_018399483.1:325-582 GCF_002168275.2 Theobroma umbraticum | reverse complement strand
AAGTAATAAGGCTTTCAAAGGCTTGAGTGACTATAAATGGACATTTTGTGCCAACGGTTGGCCTTTACTTCCCGTTCCCCAAGGCAGTTAATCAATTATATCCTTTTTAAACCAATAATGTAAAAAAATTCAACTTAAAATCAATTTTGAGATGATAAAGCCATTTAAAGTGAGTTATAAGGCTTTTAAAGGAATAGGTGACTATAATTGGACTTTTCTTGCCAATGAATACCTTTTTCTTCATGTTTCTCAAGCTA
>NW_018399483.1:150-292 GCF_002168275.2 Theobroma umbraticum | reverse complement strand
ATGTAAAGCGAGTAATAAGGCTTTTTGAAGGAATGGGTTACTATTAATGGACTTTTCTTGAGGTTGATGTTCAACTATAATCTGTTTTAACTATAAATTTACAATGAGTTCAAATTTAAATCAATTTTGAGATTATAAAACC
>NW_018399483.1:0-140 GCF_002168275.2 Theobroma umbraticum | reverse complement strand
AGTAATAAAGCTTTTGAAGGAATGGGTTACTATAAATGAACTTTTCTTGCCAATTAATACCTTTTTCTTTATGTTTTCTGAGGAACACATCCAATTATAGTCCGTTTTAACCAAAAATGTAAAAAAATTCAACTTAAAAT
>NW_018399482.1:4672-4797 GCF_002168275.2 Theobroma umbraticum | reverse complement strand
AATTTTTGATTATTTTTCATGTTTGAGCATGAGGTCGAATCCTAGAAGTGGTATTAGAGCCATTGTTTGATCTTTTCATGTAATTTTCATGCTTGATTCTTGGTGATAATCAGTAAGATTGATTT
>NW_018399482.1:4447-4662 GCF_002168275.2 Theobroma umbraticum | reverse complement strand
TTGGTATATATCAATTTTAAAGGCTTTCTTTAAATTTTTCTTTTCCATTTTAAGTCAAATCTGGACAGTATATAAATAATTAATCAAAACATATTCTAAAAGGTTTGAAATCATGTTTAGTTGAAGAATTAATGAATGGATTGAAAGGCTTTCGAAGCCAAGTTAAAATCAAAAAGTTTTGAGGTGTTTTGGGAACTAATGTTCCAATTATTTTC
>NW_018399482.1:3928-4068 GCF_002168275.2 Theobroma umbraticum | reverse complement strand
TGTTTCCTACTTTAAAAGCAATTCTTGAAACTAAGGATAGAATTTTAATCTTGGATGATTCATAAAAATAGGAAATTGTTTCCTAGGTTAAAAGAAATTCCTAAAATTAAGGATAGTATTTAAATTTGAAAAATTGATAG
>NW_018399482.1:3499-3616 GCF_002168275.2 Theobroma umbraticum | reverse complement strand
AGATATATTTTAGGAAGTTTACCTAAAATAAAGAGGTTTCCCAAATTAAAAGGACTTTTAATTATGGAAAGAATTAAATAGAAAGTCTTAAAGAGGAAAAGTTTATTTCAATGAATT
>NW_018399482.1:3289-3489 GCF_002168275.2 Theobroma umbraticum | reverse complement strand
AATAAGAAGCAAAATTGTTTACTTTAAGTGTTTTGAAATTGATAATTTCTTAAATACTAAATTGAAATAAAACAATATAAAAAAATTTGAGTCTAGCACTTTAAGTGAATTAATTGATGCTTCTCTCAAATAACACCCAAGATCAATAAGTGATATTGAGCTTGCATTTATTTCTATGCTTTTGATTGTGATTATAAAGC
>NW_018399482.1:3060-3202 GCF_002168275.2 Theobroma umbraticum | reverse complement strand
AAAATAGAGTCTACACACCCTGCCTTATCTCTATTTTCACTGGGCTATAAAATTCTTTTCTCACCTAACTCCCCTCAAATGTTACTCAAGGTTTCTTGATTTTAAAATGTAATTAGTTACATCAAAGTGTAAAACTAGGGTT
>NW_018399482.1:2624-2747 GCF_002168275.2 Theobroma umbraticum | reverse complement strand
CTAAATAGCTCGAGGAAATTAGAATTAGTAAAGTCCATAATCATCCTAGTTGTTAGCATGAGATAGATATATTTTTCATTATATATATGATATATGTGAAATGCGATAAATGTTATGCATGTC
>NW_018399482.1:2475-2608 GCF_002168275.2 Theobroma umbraticum | reverse complement strand
GAGACCTTAATTAATAAATAAAAATCTCTCATTAATAGATCAAGTCAAAAGTTGCCTTCTAGCATATAACAAGATAACCAGGCTGCTCTTTTAACTAGAGGCTTGTTAAGTTACTGAAGGCCAAACTTTTACA
>NW_018399482.1:2363-2465 GCF_002168275.2 Theobroma umbraticum | reverse complement strand
TGAGTTATTGTTGGGTCTTACTTAACTAATACCATATTGTTTGGATGCGTCACACATGACCACATAGTATTAGAGGTATAATTAGGCAAAATATATATGATG
>NW_018399482.1:1794-1957 GCF_002168275.2 Theobroma umbraticum | reverse complement strand
AGTTTGTCACTTAGAAGCATACTTGATGCAAACAAGTTGACGGGCACAAATTTCGTTGACTGGTTTTGTAATATCAAGATTATGTTGAAACAAGATAAAAAGGCTTATATCTTAGATGGTCTTGTTCTCGAGGAACCTAACAATGCTACAAATGAGGAAAAAG
>NW_018399482.1:1385-1499 GCF_002168275.2 Theobroma umbraticum | reverse complement strand
GTCTAAGGGAAGCCTAGTAAAGCCTCATGTGCTTAAGATAATAAGATATATCACCCGACATGAGCAATTGGGCTAGGTTATGGATCATGATTTGAGCATAGACCTTATACTTTC
>NW_018399482.1:1174-1285 GCF_002168275.2 Theobroma umbraticum | reverse complement strand
CAACAATGCCAATCAATGAGACCTTAATTAATAAATAAAAATCCCTCATTAATATATTGAGTCAAAAGTTGCCTTCTAGCATATAACAAGATAACCAGGCGCTCTTTTAAC
>NW_018399482.1:1003-1161 GCF_002168275.2 Theobroma umbraticum | reverse complement strand
AGTTACTGAAGGCCAAACTTTTACATGAGTACGTTTGAGTTATTGTTGGGTCTTGCTTAATTAATACCATGTTGTTTGGATGTGTCACACATGACCACATAGTGTTAGAGGTATAATTAGGCAAAATATATATGATGTATTTAAACAAAGGGTTGTCA
>NW_018399482.1:655-840 GCF_002168275.2 Theobroma umbraticum | reverse complement strand
AAAGGTTAAATTTCTCGAAATAGTAGAGGAGGGCTATTATTTTCATAAAATATTAAGAATAATCGTATAAGATTCTTAAACCTTGTTTTTATGATTATATAATTTTCATTAATGACTAATAATCATTAATTTTGATTTATATAGGATATAAATCTATCATGGCAAATAGTTTGTCACTTAGAAGC
>NW_018399482.1:0-119 GCF_002168275.2 Theobroma umbraticum | reverse complement strand
TTCAACATGAATAAGATTGAGGTAACCCTTTCAGGCTTATTGAATATGCTCACATAGGCTGAGATCACCATAGCGAAGGAGAAGCCTTTTGTTCATCTTGTCTCTTCTAAGAAAAATAA
>NW_018399481.1:26536-28096 GCF_002168275.2 Theobroma umbraticum | reverse complement strand
TGGTTTTATAATCTCATAATTGATTTTAAGTTAAATTGTTTTTACATTTTTTGTGAAAACAGATGATAATTGAATGTCTAACTCGAGAGACGTGAAGAAAAAAATATCTTTTGGCAAGAAAAGTCTATTTATAGTCACCCATTCCTTTAAAAGCCTTATTACTCGCTTTAAATGTTTTTATAACCTCATAATTTATTTTAAGTTGAATTTTTTTACATTTTTGGATAAAACAGATAATAATTGAATATCTATCTCAACAGATGTGAAGAAAAAGTCATTTATTAACATGAAAAGTCCATTTATAAACATCCATGATTTCAAAAGCCTTATTACTAGCTTTAAACATTTTTATAATCTTGTAATTGATTTTAAGTTGAAAATTTTTATATTTTTTATTAAAACAGATTCTAATTGATTAACTACCTCAGAAAACATGAAGAAAAAGATTTCAACTAACAAGAAAAGTCCATTTATACTCACCCATGTTTTCGAAAGCCTAATTACTCGCTTTAAATGATTGTATAATCTCATAATTGATTTTAAATTAAATTTTTTTACATTTTTAGTTAAAACAGATAATAATTCAATGCTTGCCTCGGGAAACGTAAAGAAAAAAATATCCATTGGGAAAAAAAGTCCATTTATAGCTGCCTATGCCTTCAAAAGTTTTATTACTCGCTTCAAATGGTTTTATAACCTCATAATTGATTTTCAGCTGAATGTTTTTACATTTTTTTAAAATAGAATATAATTGAATGTGTACCTTGAGAAACATGAAAAAAAAGATATCCGTAGGCAAGAAAAGTCTATTTATAGTAATCCAAGCCTTTGAAAGCCTTATTACTCCCTCAAAATGGTTTTATAATCTCATAATTGATTTTGAGATGAATTCTTTTACATTTTTTATTAAAACAGATTATAATTGAATATCTACCTTGAGAAACATGAATAAAGAGATATTCATTGGTAACAAAAATCCATTTATAGTCGCTCATGGCTTCAAAAACCTTATTACTTGCTTTAAATAGTTTTTTAATCTCATAATCAATTTTAAGTTGAATTTTTTTACATTTTTGGGTGAAACAGATAATAATTGAATGTCTACCTAGGGAAACATGAAGAAAAACCATTTATTCGCAAGAAAAGTCTAGTTATACTCACCCATGCCTTCAATAGCCTTATTACTTACTTTAAATGATTTTATAATCTCATAATTGATTTTAAGTTAAATTTTTTTACATTTTTGTGTAAACAGATTATAATTGAATGTCTACCATGAGAAATATGAAGAAAAGGATATTCATTGACAAGCGAAGTCCATTTATAGTCACCCATGCCTTCGAAAGCCTTTTTACTCGCTTTAAATGAT
Source organism: Theobroma umbraticum (assembly GCF_002168275.2). Classification (NCBI taxonomy): domain Eukaryota; kingdom Viridiplantae; phylum Streptophyta; class Magnoliopsida; order Malvales; family Malvaceae; genus Theobroma; species Theobroma umbraticum. The sequence goes on along the minus strand of NW_018399481.1, from coordinate 26,727 downwards.
TTTTTAATCTCATAATTGATTTTAAGTTGAATTTTTTTATATTTTTGGTTAAAACAGATAATAATTGAATGTCTACCTTGGAAAACATGAAGAGAAATCATTCACTGACAAGAAAAGTCCATTTATAGTCTCCCATGCCTTCAAAAACCTTATTACTTGCTTTAAATGGTTTTATAATCTTATAATTGATT
>NW_018399481.1:26159-26427 GCF_002168275.2 Theobroma umbraticum | reverse complement strand
TTTATTGGTGTGAAAAGTCCATTTCTAGTCACCCATGCTTTTAAAATCCTTATTACTCGCTTTAAATACTTTTATAATCTCATAATTGCTTTTAAATTGAATTTTTTTACATTTTTGAGCAAAACATATAATAATTTAATGTCTGTCTCGACAAATATGAAGAAAATGACATTTATTGGCTTAAAAAGTTCGTTTATAGTCACCCATGCCTTGAAAACCCTTATTACTCACTTTAAATAATTTTATAATCTCATAATTGATTTTAAGT
>NW_018399481.1:25857-26149 GCF_002168275.2 Theobroma umbraticum | reverse complement strand
TATATTTTTTATTAAAACAGATTATAATTGAATGTTTACCTTGGGAAACATGATGAAAAAGATATCCATTGGTAAGAAAAGTCCACTTATACTCACCCATGCCTTCGAAAGCCTTATTACTCGTTTTCAATGCTTTTATAGTCTCATAATTGATTTTAGGTAGAATTGTTTTACATTTTAATTAAAACAGATAATAATTGAATGTTTGTCTCAAGAAACATGAGGAAAAAGATATCCATTGGTAAGAAAAGTCAATTTATATTCACCAATGCCTTTAAAAGCCTTGTTACTC
>NW_018399481.1:25656-25847 GCF_002168275.2 Theobroma umbraticum | reverse complement strand
GTTTTATAATCTCATAATTGATTTGAAATTAAATATTTTTTTATTTTTTATTAAAATAGATTGTTATTAAATGTCTATATCTGGAAATGTGAAGAAAAACATATTCATTGGCAAGAAATATCCATTTATAATTACCTATGTCTTCAAAAGCCTTATCACTCGCTTGAAATATTTTTATAATCTCATAATTG
>NW_018399481.1:25477-25646 GCF_002168275.2 Theobroma umbraticum | reverse complement strand
GAATTTTTTTATATTTTTGGTAAAAATAGATAATAATTGATTGTCTGCTTCGAAAAACGTGAAAAAAAAGATATCCATTGGCAAGAAGAGTCTATTTATAGTCACTCATGCTTTCGGAAGCCTTATTACTCATTTTAAATCATTTTATAATCTCATAGTTGATTTTAAG
>NW_018399481.1:25113-25467 GCF_002168275.2 Theobroma umbraticum | reverse complement strand
TTATATTTTTTATTAAAACAGATTATAACTGATTGTCTACCTCAGGAAACGTGAAGAAAAACATATATATTGGCAACAAAAGTCCATTTGTAGTCACTAATGCCTTTGAAAGCCTTATTACTCGCTTTAATTGATTTTATAATCGCATAATTGATTTTGAGTTGAATTTTTTTATATTTTTTATTAAAATAAGTTATAATTGAATGTGTACCTTGAGAAACGTGAGGAAAAAGATATCAATTGGCAAGAAAAGTCCATTTATAGTGACCTATGCCTTCGAAAGCCTCATTACTCGCTTTAAATGGTTTTGTAATCTGATAATTGATTTTAAGCTGAATTTTTTTACATTTTTAT
>NW_018399481.1:24925-25103 GCF_002168275.2 Theobroma umbraticum | reverse complement strand
TATAATTGAATGTCTACCTCAGGAAATGTGAAGAAAAATATATTCATTGGCAAGAAAAATCCATTTATAGTCACCCATATCTTCGAAAGCCTCATTACTCGCTTCAAATCGTTTTATAATCTCATAATTGATTTAAGTTGAATTTTTTTTGTATTTTTTTATTAAAACAGATTATAAT
>NW_018399481.1:24835-24915 GCF_002168275.2 Theobroma umbraticum | reverse complement strand
CTTCAGGAAACGTGAAGAAAAAGATAGTCATTGGCAAGAAAAGTTCATTTATAGTCACCCATGCTTTCGAAAGCCTTATT
>NW_018399481.1:24656-24825 GCF_002168275.2 Theobroma umbraticum | reverse complement strand
AATAGTTTTATAATCTCATAATTGATTTTGAGTTGAATTTTTTTACATTTTTTAGTAAAACAGATTATAATTAATGTCTACCTATAGAAACGTGAAGAAAAAGATATCTGTTAGCAAGAAAAGTGCATTTATAGTCATCAATGCCATCGAAAGCCTTATTACTTACTTT
>NW_018399481.1:24456-24646 GCF_002168275.2 Theobroma umbraticum | reverse complement strand
ATAACCTCATAATTGATTTTAAGTAGAATTTTTTTATATTTTTTATTAAAACAGATTGTAATTGAATGTCTAGCTCAGGAAAGGTGAAGAAAAAGATATCCATTGGTAAGAAAAGTCCATTTATAGTCTCTCATACCTTTGAAACTCTTATTACTCGCTTTCAATGCTTTATAATCTAATAATTAATTTT
>NW_018399481.1:23942-24446 GCF_002168275.2 Theobroma umbraticum | reverse complement strand
TTTTATATTTTTTATTAAAACAGATAATAATTGAATGCCTACCTTGGGAAACGTTAAGAAAAACTATTCATTAGCTAGAAAAGTCCATTTATAGTCACCCATACCTTCAAAAGCCCAATCACTTGCTTTAGATAGATTTATAATCTCATAATTGATTTGAAGTTGAATTTTTTTACATTTTTGGACAAAACAGATAACAATTGAAAGTCTGTTTTGACAAATGTGAAGAAAAACCATTTATTGGTAAGAAAAGTCTATTTATAGTCACTCATGCCTTCCAAAGCCTTATTACTCGTTTTAAATATTTTTATAATCTCATAATTCATTTTAAGTTGAATTTGTTTACATTTTTTATGAAAACAGATAACAATTGAATGTCTACCTCAAGAAATGTGAAGAAAAAAATATCCATTGGTAAGAAAAGTCCACTTATAGTCACCCATGCCTTCTAAAGCTTTATTACTCTTTTTAAATAATTTTATAATCTTATAATTGATTTTAAGT
>NW_018399481.1:23615-23932 GCF_002168275.2 Theobroma umbraticum | reverse complement strand
TATATTTTTTATTAAAACATATTATAATTGATTGTCTATCTCGACTGACATGAAGAAAAAGCCATTTATTGGCAAGAAAAGTTCATTTATAGTCATCCATGCCTTCGAAAGCCTTTTTACTTGCTTAAAATGGTTTTATAATGTCATAATTGATTTTGAGTAGAACCTTTTTACTTTTTTTATTAAAACAGATTATAATTAAATATCTACCTTGAGAAACGTGAAGAAAGGGATATTCATTGGTAAGAAAAGTCCACTTATATTCACCAATGGCTTCAAAAGCCTTATTACTTGCTTTAAATAATTTTTTAATCTCA
>NW_018399481.1:23466-23605 GCF_002168275.2 Theobroma umbraticum | reverse complement strand
TAAGTTAAATTTTTTTACATTTTTGGGTAAAATAGTTAATAATTGAATATCTATCTTGACATAGGTGAAGAACAAGCCAATTATTAACATGAAAAGTCCATTTATAGTCACTCATGCCTTCAAAAGCCTTATTACTAGC
>NW_018399481.1:22066-23456 GCF_002168275.2 Theobroma umbraticum | reverse complement strand
TTTATAATCTCATAATTGATTTTAAGTTAAAATTTTTTATATATTTTTTGAAATAGATTCTAATTGAATAAATTCCTCAGGAAACGTGATGAAAAAGATATCTACTAGCAAGAAAAGTTCATTTATACTCACCCATGCCTTCGAAAGCCTAATTATTCGTTTTAAATGGTTGTATAATCCCATAATTAATTTTAAATTAAATTTTTTTTATATTTTTGATTAACACAGATAATAATTGAATGTCTACTTTGGCAAACGTGAAGAAAAAGATGTCCATTGGTAAGAAAAGTCTATTTCAGCCACCCATGCCTTCGAAAGCCTTGTTACTCACTTTAAATCGTTTTATAGTCTCATAATTGATTTTGATCTGACTTTTTTATAGTTTTTTTAAAACAGATTACATTTATATGTCTACCGTGAGAAATATGAAAAAGAAAATATCCGTTGGCAAGAAAAGTCCATTTATAGTCACCCATACCTTCGAAAGCCTTATTACTCACTTAAAATAGTTTTATAATCTTATAATTGATTTTGAGTTGAATTTTTTTATATTTTTTATTAAAAGAGATTATAATTAACTGTTTACCTTGAGAAACGTGAAGAAAGTGATATTCATTGACAAGAAAAGTCCATTTATAGTCACCCATACCTTCAAAAGTCTTATTACTCGCTTTAAATAGTTTTCAAATCTCATAATTAATTTTAAGTTAAATTTTTTTACATTTCAAGGTAAAACAGATAATAATTGAATGTTTGCCTTGGGAAACATGAAGAAAAAATATTCGTCCGCAAGAAAAGTCCAGTTATAGTCACCCATACCTTCAAAAGCCTTATTACTTGCTTTCTATAGTTTTAGAATCTCATAATTGATTTTAACCTGAATTTTTTTACATTTTTGAGTAAACAGATTATAATTTAACGTCTACCATGAGAAACATAAAGAAAAGGATATTCATTGGTAAGAAAAGTCCATTTAGAGTCACCTATGCCATCGAAAGCCTTATTACTCGCTTTAAATGATTTTATAATCTCATAATTTATTTTAAGTTAATTTTTTTTATATTTTTTCTTAAAACAGATTATAATTGAATGTCTACCTTAGGACACGTGAGCAAAAAGATATCCATTGGTAAGAAAAGTCTATTTATAGTCACCCATGCCTTCAAAAACCTTACTACTCACTTTAAATAGTTTTATAATCTCATAATTGATTTTAAATTGAATTTTTTTACATTTTTGGATAAAACATGAAATAATTGAACGTATACCTTGGGAAACATGAAGAAAAAGATATGCATTGACAAGAAAAGTTCATTTATACTCACCTATACCATAGAAAGCGTTATTACTCACTTTAAATAGTTTTATAATCTCATAATTAATTTTAAGT
>NW_018399481.1:21674-21841 GCF_002168275.2 Theobroma umbraticum | reverse complement strand
TTTAAGTTGAATTTTTTTACATTTTTGGTTAAAACAGATAATAATTGAATGTTTTTCTAGCGAAACATGAAGAAAAAGACATCCATTGACAAGAAAAGTCCATTTGTAGTCAACCATGCCTTCAAAAGCTTTATTACTTGCTTTAAATATTTTTATAATCTCGTAAT
>NW_018399481.1:21424-21664 GCF_002168275.2 Theobroma umbraticum | reverse complement strand
TTGAAAATTTTTATATTTTTTATTAAAATAGATTATAATTGAATGTTTTCTTTGAGAAACATGAAGAAAAAGATATCCATTAATAAAAAAAGTCTATTTATAGTGACCGGTCCCTTTAAAAGGCTTATTACTCGCATTAAATAGTTTTCTAATCTCATAATTGATTTTAAGTCAAATTTTTTTACGTTTTTGGTGAAAACAGATAATAATTGAATGTTTGCGTCAAGAAACGTGAAGAAA
>NW_018399481.1:20797-20909 GCF_002168275.2 Theobroma umbraticum | reverse complement strand
AAGCCTTATTACTCGCTTTAAATGTTTTTATAATCTCGTAATTGATTTTAAGTTAGAAATTTTTATATTTTTTATTAAAACAGATTATAATTGAATGTCTACCTCGAGAAAT
>NW_018399481.1:20560-20697 GCF_002168275.2 Theobroma umbraticum | reverse complement strand
GGGAGAAGGAAAAAAGAAAGAGACGAGATTTTACTACTTGTTGACTAAGTGAAATGCTTTGAATTTTTCTCTTGAATTTTTTTTCCTTTTCATTCCACATGGTCGACCAAGTGGTGCCAACTTTTATTATTTTTCTT
>NW_018399481.1:20397-20550 GCF_002168275.2 Theobroma umbraticum | reverse complement strand
TGAGATTCTAGCACCTTCCTCCTCCATCCTTTTGTGCATTTTTTTTCTTTCTTTTCTTTTCAATCTTCACTTTTCTTCCCTGTGCATTTCTTTCAACCATGGCTTCACCTCCATAGACAACCATGCATCAAGTCTTCCCTCCCATCTTCTTTC
>NW_018399481.1:18329-19982 GCF_002168275.2 Theobroma umbraticum | reverse complement strand
TTGCTAGGAAACGTATAAGTAGAGGAAGTGTGCTGGGGTGGCATGCCGGACAAGATAATCGATGAACAGCACATAGTATTCGTTAGTTGCATACCCAAGTTAATAACGACGTAGTGTCCTGCTATTTTGAGGTGAGTAAGGGGTATCCATTTTAAAATTTCCTATGACTATGTAAATATATATATAATATATGTGTTGATTTATTTTAATGAAGAAAATTGTGGAAAGCATGAGTTGGTAGAAATATTAAGAAATTGTGGGTGTTATGACTTTAAATATGGCTTTGAAAATATATAAGCTATATACATATATAAATATACGTAAAGGTTTTTGAAATTGGAAAACCAATTTTCCTTATGATTTATGTCAAATATGTGCCTTATAGTTTGTGTAATATGCATTCATGATGGAAACATATACTCACCATGCTAAATGATCTTTTAATCTCATGTAACAAGTTATATTTTAAAGTTTTACACCGAATTTTATCATGTACTACGTGAACATTTTGATAATGATTTTTTTAAATGAATTTTGAGGACCTAACTATATTTTAAAATGGTTTTATTAAACCGGGAGATTTGAGAGTAGGTCGGTTGTCACTCCAGTTAAGTGTGACCCTTGTGCATAAGTGAGCTCTAGCTAGAAAATCTTTGGGTCGTCGACAGGCTGTTAGACATGGTTGGGGCCAGGGTCTATGGTTTTACGTGGCTAGGCCACAAGTGGTTATACGCGGTTGCGACCACCTAATTTTCTTCGATGTCGACCAACATCGTTGAGACTGCCATGGCATGTGGGATCCGGTGGAGTAGAGCTCTCGAATGTTATTACGTGGAAGTGGGTCCACGTGCTTTTATTGCTATACCTACTTGAGAGTGACATCTCTTTGAGTTTTTCACGTAAGTAATTTTTGCATGGTGAAAAATAATAGTTTTCTACTGCTCTCTTACTTATATGATGAAATTTGATGTAATTCTTTATGTACGAGGTGAATTATTAAATTGCATATAAGCTTTGTAAAATGTTGGATTTTATGGGAGCATGCATGATGACATTTAATTACTTTAAACCCGATGTTAAGTGATTTCGATGGTAGGAATCTTTCCATGACTTGGGTTGATATTTGATTTAAATGATTATTTAGCATAAATGTACTTATTTTCATATAAGGCACAAATCTCCCTTTTTGAGTAAATTGTTTGCATATATTCTTACATTTTTAATATTCAAATCTTCTGCCTTTAGTTTGTTTCTCATCTGCGCCCTACTCACGGAGTTGATGATCACTGAGTCTGTGAGACTCACCCCACTTATTTTCTTTTGAAGATAAGTAAGAAGGTCTAGTGCTTTGTTCAGCATCTCGAGGCTGGTTATAACCTTGGTGATGGCATCTCTAGACTTCCACTCAGAGTCGTTCCGCTGCCTAGAGGTCAGTTTGTGTCAACTAGTCAGGCTTGTAATGAATAATAGTATTGAAAATGTACTGGCTAGAGCTTAAGGTTATGTAATGACTACTACATATTATGTTGAAATCGTATGGAATTATCAAACCTGGTATTAGTTTCTAGATGCCTCGTTTTAAATATTGTGATTATTTGCTTTAAATGAACTATGGCATTAAAATTGTAATTTGAGTTTAAATTGCTTGGAGGT
>NW_018399481.1:17884-18158 GCF_002168275.2 Theobroma umbraticum | reverse complement strand
AATCAATTATGAGATTATAAAACTATTTAAAATAAGTAATAAGGCTTTCGAAAGCATGAGTGACTATAAATGGACTTTTCATGCTAATGAATGACTTTTTGTTCACATTTGTTGAGACAAACATTCAATTATTATCTGTTTTACCTAAAAATGAAAAGAAATTCAACTTAAAATCAATTATGAGATTATAAAAACTTTAAAAGCGAATAATAAGGCTTTTAAAGGCAAGGGTGACTATAAATGGACTTTTCTTGCCAATGAATATCTTTTTCTT
>NW_018399481.1:17335-17516 GCF_002168275.2 Theobroma umbraticum | reverse complement strand
ATAAAAACATTTAAAGCTAGTAATAAGGATTTTAAAGACATGGGGGACTATGAATGGAGTTTTCTTGCCAATGGATATATTTTTCTTCATGTTTGCCAAGGCATATATTTAATTATTATCTATTTTGACAAAAAATGTCTAAAAATTCAAGTTAAAATCAATTACGAGATTCTAAAAATAT
>NW_018399481.1:15673-17325 GCF_002168275.2 Theobroma umbraticum | reverse complement strand
GTTTTTCTTCAGGTTTCTTAACGCAAACATTTAGTTATTATTTGTTTTAATTAAAAATGTAAAAAAATTCAGTTTGAAATCAATTATGAGATCATAAAATCATTTAAAGCGAGTAATAAGGCTTTCGAAGGCATGGGTAACTATAAATGGACTTTTCTTACCAATGGATATCTTTTTCTTCATGTTTCCTGAGATAGACATTTAATTATAATCTGTTTTAAGAAAAAACATAAAAAAATTCAACTTAAAATCAATTATGAGATTATAAAACCATTTAATGCGAGTGATAATGCTTTTGAAGGTATAGGTGACTATAAATGGACTTTCCTTGTCAATAAATGGCTTTTTCTTCATGTTTCCTAAGGAAGATATTTAATTATAATATGTTTTAAAAAAATATAAAAAAATTCAACTTAAAATCAATTATGAGATTATAAAACCATTTAAAACGAGTAATAAGGCTTTCCAAGGCATGAGTGACTATAAATGGATTTTTTTTACTAATGATATCTTTTTCTTCGCGTTTCTTGAGGTAGACATTCAATTATAATCTATTTTAATAACAAATATAAAAAAAATAAAGTTAAAATCAATTATGGCATTATAAAACTATTTAAAGCGAGTAATAAGGCTTTCGAAGGTATGGGTGACTATAAATATACATTTTTTTGCTAATGATATCTTTTTATTCATGTTTCTCGAGGCAGACATTTAATTATTATCTGTTTTAACTAAAAATATAAAAAAATTTAACTTAAAATTAATTATGAGATTATAAAAATATTTAAAGCGAGTAATAAGGCTTTTGAAGGCATAAGTGACTATAAATGAACTTTTCTTTCCAATAGATATCTTTTTCTTCATGTTTCTCGAGGTACACATTCAATTATTATCTGTTTTAACTAAAAACATAAAAATATTCAATCTAAAATCAATTATGAGATTATAAAAGCATTTAAAGCGAGTAATAAGGCTTTTGAAGGAATGGGTGACTCTAAATGGACTTTTCTTACCAATGGATACCTTTTTCTTCTTATTTTCCGAGGCAGAGATTCAATTATTATCTGTTTTGATAAAAAAATATACAAAAATTCAAGTTAAAATCAATTACGACATTATAAAAATATTTAACGCGTGTAATAAGGCTTTTGAAGGTATGTGTAACTACTAATGGACTTTTGTTGCCAATGGACATCTTTTTCTTCATGTTTCCCAAGGCAGATATTCAATTATAATCTCTTTTAACTAAAAATGTAAAAAAATTTAACTTAAAATCAATTATGAGATTATAAAAACATTTAAAGCAAGCAATAAGGCTTTTGAAGGCATGGGTGACTATCAATGGACTTTTCTTACTAATGAATATCTTTTTCTTCATGTTTTTCAAAGTAGACATTTAACTATAATCTGTTTTAATAAAAAATATAAAAAAATTAAACTTAAAATCAATTCTGAGATTATAAAATCATTTAAAGCGAGTAATAAGGCTTTTGAAGGCATGGGTAACTATAAATGGACTTTTCTTACCAATGGATATCTTTTTCTTCGCGTTTCTTGAGCCAAGTATTCAATTACTATTTGTTTTAACTTAAAATATGAAAAAATTCAACTTAAAATTAATTATGAGATTATAAAAATATTTAAAGCGAGTA
>NW_018399481.1:15120-15246 GCF_002168275.2 Theobroma umbraticum | reverse complement strand
TAGTGACTATAAATAGACTTTTCTTATCAATGAATATCTTTTTCTTCACGTTTCCTGAGGTAAACATTCAAATATAATCTATTTTAATAAAAAATGTAAAAAAAATTTAACTTAAAATCAATTATG
>NW_018399481.1:12770-15020 GCF_002168275.2 Theobroma umbraticum | reverse complement strand
GTTTTAAGAAAAAAATGAAAAAAAGTTCAACTCAAAATCAATTATGAGATTATAAAACTATTTAATGCGAGTGATAAGGCTTTTGAAGGCATGGGTCACTGTAAATAAACTTTTCTTCTCAATGAATGGCTTTCTCTTTATGTTTCCTAGAGAAGACACTCAATTAAAATATGTTTTAATAAAAAATATAAAACAAATTCAACTTAAAATTAATTATGAGATTATAAAACTATTTAAAATGAGCAATAAGGCTTTCCAAGGCATGGGTGACTATAAATGCACTTTTCTTGTCAATGGATATCTTTTTCTTTATATTTCTCGAGGTAGACGTTCAATTATAATCTGTTCTAATAAGAAATATAAAAAATTAAGTTAAAATCAATTATGACATTATAAAACCATTTAAAGTGAGTAATAACGCTTTTGAAGGTATGGGTGACTACAATTCTACGTTTCTTGCTAATGGATATCTTTTTCTTCATGTTTCTCAAGGCAAACATTCAATTATTATCTATTTTAATCAAAAATGTAAAAAAATTCAACTTAAAATCAATTATGAGATTATAAACACATTTAAAGCGAACAATAAGACTTTCGAAGGTATGGGTGACTATAAATGGACTTTTCTTGCCAATCAATATATTTTTTTCATGTTTTTTGAGGTATATATTCAATTATAACCTGTTTTAATAAAAAATATAAAATATATTCAGCTTAAAATCAATTATAATATTATAAAACCATTTAAAGCGAGTAATACGGCTTTCGAAGGTATGGGTGACAATAAATATACGTTTCTTGCTAATGGATATATTTTTCTTCATGTTTCTCAAAGTAGACATTCAATTATTATCTGCTTTAACCAAAAATGTAAAAAAATTTAACTTAAAATCAATTATGAGATTATAAAAACATTTAAAGCGAGTAATAAGGCTTTCAAAGACATGGGTGGCTATAAATGTACTTTTCTTGTCAATGGATATGTTTTTCTTCAAGTTTCTCGAGATAGACATTCCATTATAATCTGTTTTAATAAAAAATATAAAACTATTTAACTTAAAGTCAATTATGAGATTATAAAACCATTTGAAAGGAGTAATAAGGTTTTCGAAGGTATGGGTGACTATAAATGAACTTTTCTTGCCAATGTATATATTTTTCTTCATGTTTCTCAAGGTACACATTCAATTATTATCTATTTTAACCAAAACGTTAAAAAATTCAATTTAAAATCAATTATGGGATTATAAAAATATTTAAAGCTAGTAATAAGGCTTTTGTAGGCATGGGCAACTATAAATGGACTTTTCTTACCAATGGATATATTGTTCTTCATGTTTGCCAAGGCAGACAGTTAATTATTATCTATTTTGACAAAAAAATATACAAATATTCAAGTTAAAATCAATTACGAGATTCTAAAAACATTTTAGGCATGTAATAAGGGTTTTGAAGGCATGGGTGACTATAAATAGACTTTTCTTCCTCATGAATGACTTTTTCTTCAGGTTTCCTAAGACAAACATTCAGTTATTATTTGTTTTAATTAAAAATATAAAAAAATTTAGCTTGAAATCAATTATGAGATTGTAAAATCATTTAAAGCGAGTAATAAAGTTTTCGAAGGCATAGATGACTATAAATGGACTTTTATTACCAATAGATATCTTTTTCTTCACGTTTCTTGAGGTATACATTCAACTATAATTTGTTTTAAGAAAAAATGTAAAAAATTCAACTTAAAATCAATTATGAAATTATAAAACCATTTAATGCAATTGATAAAGCTTTTGAAGGCATAGGTGACTATAAATGGGCTTTTCTTATCAATGAATGGCTTCTACTTTATGTTTCTCGAGGAAGACATTCAATTATAATATGTTTTAATAAAAAATAAAAAAAATTATATTAAAATCAATTATGAGATTATAAAATCATTTAAAACAAGCAATAAGACTTTTCAAGGCATGGATGACTATAAATGGACTTTTCTTGTCAATGGATATCTTTTCCTTTACATTTCTCAAGGTAGATATTCAATTATAATCTGTTTTAATAAAAATTATAAAAAAATTAAGTTAAAATCATTTATGACATTACAAAACCATTTAAAGCGAGTAATAAGACTTTCGAAGGCATGGGTGACTACAAATATACGTTTCTTGCTAATGGATATCTTTTTCTTCATGTTTCTTTAGGCAGACATTCAATTATTATCTGTTTTAACCAAAAATGTAAAAAAATTCAACT
>NW_018399481.1:12298-12622 GCF_002168275.2 Theobroma umbraticum | reverse complement strand
AAAGCGAGCAATAAGGCTTTCGAAGGCATGGATGACTATAAATGAACTTTTCTTGCGAATAGATATGTTTTTCTTCACATTTCTCAAGGTAAATATTCAAGTTAAAATCACTTACGAGATTCTAAAAATATTTTAAGCACGTAATAAGGGTTTTGAAGGCATGGGTGACTATAAATGGACTTTTCTTCCTCATGAATGACTTTTTCTTCAAGTTTTCTAAGGCAAACATTTAGTTATTATTTGTTTTAAATAAAAATATAAAACAATTCTGCTTGAAATCAATTATGAGATTATAAAATCATTTAAAGCGAGTAATAAGGTTTT
>NW_018399481.1:11909-12036 GCF_002168275.2 Theobroma umbraticum | reverse complement strand
ACTTTATGTTTCTAGAGGAAGACATTCAATTATAATATGTTCTAATAAAAAATTTAAAAAAATCAAATAAATATCAATTATAAGATTATAAAACCATTTAAAACGAGCAATAAGGCTTTACAAGGCA
>NW_018399481.1:11729-11809 GCF_002168275.2 Theobroma umbraticum | reverse complement strand
ATATGTTTTTCTTCACGTTTCTGATGGTAGACATTCAATTATAATCTGTTTTAATGTAAAATATAAAAAAATTCAACTTA
>NW_018399481.1:11556-11719 GCF_002168275.2 Theobroma umbraticum | reverse complement strand
TGATATTATAAAACTATTTAAAGCGAATAATAAGGCTTTCGAAGGTATAGGTGACTTTAAATATATGTTTCTTCCTAATGAATATATTTTTCTTCACGTTTCTCAAAGCAAACAATCAATTATTATCTGTTTTAACCAAAAATGTAAAAAAATTCAACTTAAA
>NW_018399481.1:10912-11041 GCF_002168275.2 Theobroma umbraticum | reverse complement strand
TACCAATGGACATATTTTTTTTTATGTCTGCGAAGGCAAACATTTAATTATTATCTATTTTGACAAAAAATGTGTAAAAATTCAAGTTAAAATCACTTACGAGATTCTAAAAATAGTGTAGGCACGTAA
>NW_018399481.1:10288-10533 GCF_002168275.2 Theobroma umbraticum | reverse complement strand
AAAATATAAAAAAATCCAACTTAAAATCAATTATGAGATTATAAAACCATTTAATGCAAGTGATAAGGCTTTAGAAGACATGGGTACTATAAATGAACTTTTGTTGTCAATGAATGGCTTCCTCTTTATGTTTTCCAAAGAAGACAATCAATTATAATATGTTTTAATAAAAAAAAATTCAACTTAAAATCAATTATGAGATTATAAAATCATTAAAAACGAGCATGAAGGCTTTCCAAGGCATG
>NW_018399481.1:9999-10278 GCF_002168275.2 Theobroma umbraticum | reverse complement strand
AATAGACTTTTCTTGTCAATGGATATCTTTTTCTTTACATTTTCTGAGGTAGACATTCAATTATAATCTTTTTTAGTAAAAAATGTGAAAAAAAATTAAGTTAAAATTAATTATGACAATGTAAAACCATTTAAAGTGAGTAATAAGACTTTCGAAGGTGTGGGCGACTACAAATATACGTTTCTTTCTAACGGATATTCTTTTCTTCATGTTTCTCATGGCAGACATTCAATTATTACCTGTTTGAACCAAAAATGTAAAAAAATTTAACTTAAAATC
>NW_018399481.1:9854-9989 GCF_002168275.2 Theobroma umbraticum | reverse complement strand
TTATAAAATCATTTAAATCGAGTAATAAGGCTTTTAAAGGCATAGGTTACTATAAATGGACTTTTCTTGCCAATGGATATGTTTTTCTTCACGTTTCTCGAGGTAGACATTCAATTATAATCTGTTTTAATAAAA
>NW_018399481.1:9121-9236 GCF_002168275.2 Theobroma umbraticum | reverse complement strand
TACAATAATTATCTATTTTAAATAAAAACGTAAAAAAATTTAATTTAAAATCAATTATGAGATTATAAAAATAGTTAAAGCTAGTAGTAAGGCTTTTGAAGGTATGGGTGACTAT
>NW_018399481.1:2734-9111 GCF_002168275.2 Theobroma umbraticum | reverse complement strand
TTCTTACCAATGGATATATTTTTCTTCATGTTTGCCAAGGCAGACATTTAATTATTATCTATTTTGACAAAAAATGTACAAAAATTCAAGTTATAATCAATTACAAGATTCTAAAAACATTTTAGGCACGTAATAAGGGTTTTGAAGGCATCGGTGACTATAAATGGACTTTTCTTCCTCATGAATGACTTTTTCTTCAGGTTTCTTAAGGCAAACATTCAGTTATTATTTTTTTTAATTAAAAATACAAAAAAATCTAGCTTGAAATCAATTATGAGATTATGAAATCCTTTAAAGTGAGTAATAAGGCTTTCGAAGGTATGGATGACTATAAATGGACTTTTCTTACCAATGGATATCGTTTTCTTCACGTTTCTTGAGGTAGACATTCAATTATAATATGTTTTAAGAAAAAATATAAAAAAGTTCAACTTAAAATCAATTATAAGATTATAAAAATATTTAAAGCGAGTAAAAAGGCTTTCGTAGGCATGGATGACTAAAAATGGACTTTTTTGCCAATGGATATGTTTTTCTTCATGTTTCTAGAGGTACACATTCCATTATAATCTGTTTTAATAAAAAATATAAAAACATTCAACTTAAAATCAATTTTGAGATTATAAAACCATTTAAAACGAGTAATAAGGCTTTCGAAGGCAAGGGTGACTATAAATGGACTTTTTTGCCAATGAATATCTTTTTCTTCATGTTTCTCAAGGTACACATTCAATTATTATCTGTTTTAACCAAAAACATAAAAAAATTTAATTTAAAATCAATTATGGGATTATAAAAACATTTAAAGCTTGTAATAAGGCTTTTGAAGGCATGGGTGATTATAAATGGGTGATTATAAATGGACTTTTCTTACCAATGGATATATTTTTCTTCATGTCTGCTAAGGCAGACATTTAATTATTATCTATTTTGACAAAAATATTCAAAAATTCAAGTTAAAATCAATTACGAGATTCTAAAGACATTTTAGGTACGTAATAAGTGTTTTGAAGGAATGAGTGACTATAAATAGACTTTTCTTCCTAATGAATGACTTTTTCTTTAGGTTTCCTAAGCCAAACATTCAGTTATTATTTGTTTTAATTAAAAATATAAAAAAATTCAGCTTGAAATCAATTATGAGATTATAAAATTATTTAAAGCGAGTAATAAGGATTTCGAAGCCATGGGTGACTATAAATGCATTTTTCTTACCAATGGATATCTTTTCTTCACGTTTCTCTAGGCACACATTCAATTATTATCTGTTTTAATCAAAAATGTAAAAAAATTTAATTTAAAATCAATTATGAGATTATAAAAATATTTAAAGCTTGTTTTAAGGCTTTCAAAGGCATGGGTGACTATAAATGGACTTTTCTTGCCAACGAATATCTTTCTCTTTACGTTTCATGAGGTAGACATTCAATTATAATCTGTTTTAATAAAAAATATAAAAAAAATAAGTTAAAATCAATTATGACATTATAAAACCATTTAAAGCGAGTAATAAGGCTTTCGAAGTCAAGGGTGACTATAAATATATGTTTCTTGCTAATGGATATCTTTTTCTTCACATTTCTCAAGTGAAACATTTAATTATTATCTGTTTTAATCAAAAATGTAAAAAACTTTAACGTGAAATTAATTATGAGATTAGAAAAACCTTTAAAGCGACTAATAAGGTTTTCGAAGAAATCGGTGGCTATAAATGAACTTTTCTTGTAAATGGATATCTTTTTTTCACGTTTTTTGAGGTAGAAATTCAATTATAATCTGTTTTAAGAAAAAATATAAAAAAATTCAACTTAAAATTAATTATGAGATTATAAAACCATTTAAAGCGATTAATAAGGCTTTTGAAGGCATGAGTGACTATAAATGATCTTCTCTTCTTAATGGATATCTATCTCTTCATGTTTCTTGAGGTAGACATTCAGGTATAATCTGTTTTAATAAAAAATATAAAAAAATTAAACTTAAAATATTATGAGATTATAAAGCCACTTAAAATGAGTAACAAGGCTTTCGAAGGCATGGGTGACAATAAATGAACTTTTCTTGCCAATGGATATCTTTTTCTCTATGTTTCCCAAGGTAGACATTCAATTATAATCTGTTTTAATAAAAAATTCAAAAAAAGTTAAATTAAAATCAATTATGACATTATAAAACTAGTTAAAGTGAGTAACAAGGCTTTCAAAGGCATGGATGACAATAAATATATGTTTCCTGCTAATGGATGCCTTTTCTTCAGGTTTCTCAAGGTAGACATTAAATTATTATCTATTTTAATGAAAAACATAAAAAAATTCAACTTAAAATCAATTATGAGATTGTAAAAACATTTAAAGCGAGTAATAAGGCATTCGAAGGCATGAGTGACAACAAATATACATTTCTTGCTAATGGATATCTTTTTCTTCATGTTTCTCGAGGTAGACATTCAATTAGTATCTGTTGTAACTAAAAATGTTAAAACATTCAACTTAAAATCAATTATGAGATTATAAAAACATTTAAAGCGTGTAATAAGGCTTTCGAAGGCATGGGTGACTATAAATGGACTTCTCTTGTCAATGGATATAGTTTTCTTAACGTTTCCCATAGTAGACATTCAATTATAATCTGTTTAATATAAAATGTAAAAAAATTCAACTTAAAATCAATTATGATATTATAAAACAATTTAAAGTGAGTAATAGCATTTTGGAAGGCATGGGATACTATAAATATATGTTTCTTGCTAATGGATATATTTTTCTTCACGTTACTCAAAGCAGACATTCAATTATTATCTGTTTTAACCAAAAATATAAAAAAAATTCAACATAAAATCAATTATGAGATTATAAAAATATTTTAAGCGAGTAATAAGGCTTTCGAAGGCATGGGTGATTATAAATGGACTTTTCTTGCTAATCGATAAGTTTTTCTTCATGTTTCCCAAGGTAGACATTCAATTATAATATGTTTTAATAAAAAATGTAAAAAATTCAACTTAAAATCAATTATGAGATTATAAAACTATTTAAAATGAGTAATAAAGCTTTCAAAGGTATGGGTGACTATAAATGGACTTTTCTTGCCAATAGATATCTTTTTCTTCATGTTTCCTAAGGTAGATATTCAATTATTATCTGTTTTCACCAAAAATGTAAAAAAATTCAACTTAAAATCAATTATGAGATTATAAAACTATTTAATACAAGTAATAAGGCTATTGAAGGCATGAGTGACTATAAATGACCTTTTCTTGTCAATGGATATCTTTTTCTTCATATTTCTCGAGGTGAACATTCAATTATTATCTGTTTTAACCAAAAATATAAAAAAATTTAACTTAAAATCAATTATGAGATTATAAAATCATTTAATGAGAGTAATAAGGCTTTTGAAGCCATGGGTGACTATAAATGGGCTTTTCTTATTAATGGATATCTTTTTCTTCACATTTTGTGAGGTAAACATTCAATTATAATTTGTTTTAATAAAAAATGTGAAAATTTTCAACTTAAAATCAATTACAAGATTATAAAAATAATTAAATCGAATAATAAGGCTTTTGAAAGCGTGAGTGACTATAAATGGACTTTTCTTGCCAATGGATATCTTTTTCTTTACGTTTCCTGAGGCGTACATTCAATTATTATCTGTTTTAACCAAATATGTAAAAAGTTCAAATTAAAAATAATTAAGAGATTACAAAACTATTTAATGCGAGTAATAAGGCTTTCGAAGGCATGGATGAGTATAAATGGATGTTTCTTGTTAATAGATATCTTTTTCTTCACGTGTCCTAAGGTAGACATTCAATTATGATCTGTTTTAATAATAAATGTAAAAATTTCCAACTTAAAATCAATTACAAGATTATAAAAATATTTAAAGCGAGTAATAAGACTTTTGAAGGTATGGGTGACTATAAATAGACTTTTCTTGCCAATGGATATCTTTTTCTTCATATTTTTTGAAACAAACATTCAATTCTTATCTATTTTAACCAAAATGTAAAAAAAATCAACTTAAATCAATTATGAGATTGTAAAACCATTTAAAGTGAGTAATAAGGCTTTCAAAGGAATGGGTGATTATAAATGGACTTTTTTTGCCAATAGATTTTTTTCTTCACGTTTCTCAAGGTAGACATTCAATTATAATATATTTTAATAACAAAAAAAAATTTAACTTAAAATTAATTATGAGATTATAATAATATTTAAAGCGAGTAATAAGGCTTTTGAAGGCATGGGTGACTACAAATGAACTTTTCATGCCAATGAATGGCTTTTTCTTCATGTTTGTCAAGACAGACATTCAATTATTATCTGTTTTACCCAAAAATGTAAAACAATTAAATTTAAAATCAATTATGAGATTATAAAACCATTTAAAGTAAGTAATAAGGCTTTTGAAAGTGTGGGAGACTATAACTTGACTTTTCTTGCTAATGAATAGTTTTTTTTCGTGTATCTCAAGGCAGGCATTCAATTATTATCTATTTTAACTAAAAATGTAAAAAAATTCAACTTAAAATTAATTATGAGATTAAAAAATCATTTAAAGCGAGTAATAAGACTTTCGATGGCATGGGTGACTATAAATAGACTTTTCATGCTAATGAATGGCTTTTTCTTCATGCTTCTCAAGACAGACATTCAATTATTATCTGTTTTACCTAAAAATATAAAAAAAATCAACTTAAAATCAATTTTGAGATTACAAAACCACTTAAAGTGAGTAATAAGGCTTTCGAAGGCATGGGTGACTATAAATGGACTTTTCTTGCCAATAGATATCTTTTTCTTCATATTACTCAAGGTCGACATTTAATTATTATCTGTTTTCGCTAAAAAAGTAAAACAATTCAACTTAAAATTAATTATGAGATTATAAAATCATTTAAAGTGAGTAATAAGACTTTGGAAGGCATAGGAGACTATAAAAGGACTCTTCGTGCCAATGGATATCTTTCTCTTCATGTTTCCCATGACAGACATTCAATTATTATCTGTTTTACCTAAAAATATAAAATATTTAACCTAAAATCAATTATGAGATTATAAAACCATTTAATACAAGTAATAAGGCTTTTGAAGGCATGGGTGACTATAAATGGACTTTTCTTGTCAATGGATATTTTTTTCTTCACGTTTCTCAAGGTGAACATTCAATTATTATCTGTTTTAACTAAAAATATAAAACAATTTAAGTTAAAATCAATTATGAGATTATAAAACCATTTAATGAGAGTAATAAGGTTTTTGAAGCCATGAGTGACTATAAATGGACTTTTCTTTTTAATGGATATCTTTTTCTTCACGTTTCTTGAGGTAGACATTCATTTATAATCTGTTTTAATAAAAAATATAAAAATTTTCAACTTAAAATCAATTACAAGATTATAAAAATAATTAAATAGAGTAATAAGGCTTTTCAAAGCATGAGTGACTATAAATGGACTTTTCTTACCAATGGATATCTTTTTTTTCACGTTTCCTAAGGCGTATATTCAATTATTATCTGTTTTAACCAAATATGTAAAAAGTTTAAATTAAAAATAATTAAGAGATTACAAAACGTAATAAGGCTTTCGAAGGCATGGATGAGTATAAATGGATGTTTCTTGTTAATGGATATCTTTTTCTTCACGTGTTCCAAGATAGACATTCAATTATAATCTGTTTTAATAATAAATGTAAAAATTTCTAACTTAAAATCAATTACGAGATTAGAAAAATATTTAAAGTTAGTAATAACCCTTTTGAAGGCATGAGTGACTATAAATAGACTTTTCTTGTCAATGGATATCTATTTCTTCACGTTTTTTGAGACAAACATTCAATTCTTATCTATTTTAACCAAAATGTAAAAAATTTCAACTTAAAATCAATTATGAGATTGTAAAACCATTTAAAGTGAGTAATAAGGCTTTCAAAGGAATGGGTGACTATAAATGGACTTTTATTGCCAATAGATATCTTTTCTTCATGATTCTCAAGGAAGATATTCAATTATAATATATTTTAATAACAAAAATAAAAAAATTTAACTTAAAATTAATTATGTGATTATAAAAATATTTAAAGCGAGTAATAAGGTTTTTGAAGGCATAGGTGACTATAAATGAACTTTTCATATCAATGAATAGCTTTTTCTTCATATTTGTCTAGACAGACATTTAATTATTATCTGTTTTACCCAAAAATATAAAACAATTAGACTTAAAATCAATTATAAGATTATAAAACCATTTAAAGCAAGCAATAAAGCTTTTGAAAGCATGGGTGACTATAACTGGACTTTTCTTGCTAATAAATAGTTTTTCTTCATGTTTTCCAAGGCAGACATTCAATTATTATCTGTTTTAACTAAAA
>NW_018399481.1:2025-2634 GCF_002168275.2 Theobroma umbraticum | reverse complement strand
CTATAAATGGACTTTTCTTGCCAATGGATATCTTTTTCTTCATGTTTCTAGAGGCACATATTCAATTATTATCTGTTTTAACCAAAAACATAAAAAAATTCAATTCAAAATCAATTATAGGATTATAAAAACATTTAAAACTAGCCATAAGGCTTTTGAAGGTATGGGTGACTATAAATGGACTTTTCTTACCAATGGAGTAATTTTTGTTCATGTTTACGAAGGCAGACATTTAATTATTATCAATTTTGACAAAAAATGTACAAAAATTAAAGTTCAATCAATTACGAGATTCTAAAAATATGTTAGGCATGTAATAAGGGTTTTGAAGGCATGAGTGACTATAAATGGATTTCTCTTTCTAATGAATGACTTTTTTTTCAAGTTTCCTATGACAAACATTCAACTATTATTTGTTTTAATTAAAAATGAAAACAAATCAGTTTGGAATCAATTATGAAATTATAAAATCATTTAAAGCGAGTAATAAGGCTTTCGAAGGTATGAACGACTATAAATGGACTTTTCTTACTAATGGATATCTCTTTCTTCACATTCTCAAGGAACACATTCAATTATTATCTGTTTTAACCAAAAACATAAAAAAAA
>NW_018399481.1:1782-1877 GCF_002168275.2 Theobroma umbraticum | reverse complement strand
TTTCTCTTTACGTTTCATGAGGTAGACATTCAATTATAATCTGTTTTAATAAAACATGTAAAAAAAATTAAGTTAAAATCAATTATGACGTTATA
>NW_018399481.1:1526-1772 GCF_002168275.2 Theobroma umbraticum | reverse complement strand
AAGCGAGTAATAAGGCTTTCGAAGTCATGGGTGACTATGAATTTGCGTTCCTTGCTAATGGATATCTTTTTCTTCACACTTCTCGAGTTAAACATTCAATTATTATTTGTTTTAACTAAAAATGTAAAAACATTCAACATAAAATCAATTGTGAGATTATAAAAACTTTTAAAGCGAGTAATAAGGCTTTCGAAGGCATGGGTGGCTATATATAAACTTTTCTTGTCAATGGATATATTTTTTTCA
>NW_018399481.1:1167-1272 GCF_002168275.2 Theobroma umbraticum | reverse complement strand
AAGGCATGGGTGACTATAAATGGACTTTTCTTGACAATGGATATCTTTCTGTTCATGTTTCTTGAGGTAGACATTCAGTTATAATCTGTTTTAATAAAAAATATA
>NW_018399481.1:1087-1157 GCF_002168275.2 Theobroma umbraticum | reverse complement strand
ACTTAAAATCAATTATGAGATTATAAAGCTACTTAAAACGAGTAATAAGGCTTTCGAAGGCATGGGTGAC
>NW_018399481.1:807-1077 GCF_002168275.2 Theobroma umbraticum | reverse complement strand
CTTTTCTTACCAATGGATATCTTTTTCTTTATGTTTCTCGAGGTAGACATTGAATTATAATCTGCTTTAATTAAAAATATAAAAAAAATTAAGTTAAAATCAATTATGACATTATAAAATCAGTTAAAGTGAGTAACAAGGCTTTCGAAGGCATGGGTGACTATAAATATATGTTTTTTGCTAATGGACGTCTTTTCTTTAGGTTTTTTGAGACAGACATTCAATTATTATCTATTTTAACAAAAAATTTAAAAAAATTCAACTTAAAAT
>NW_018399481.1:513-623 GCF_002168275.2 Theobroma umbraticum | reverse complement strand
AAAATAAATTATGAGATTATAAAACCATTTAAAGCGAGTAATAAGGCTTTCGAACGGATGTGTGACTATAAATGGACTTTTCTTGTGAATGGATATTTTTTTCTTCATGT
>NW_018399481.1:0-111 GCF_002168275.2 Theobroma umbraticum | reverse complement strand
TTTAACCAAAAATATAAAAATATTCAACTTAAAATTAATTATGAGATTATAAAAACTTTTAAAGCTAGTAATAAGGCTTTTGAAGGCATGGGTGACTATAAATGGACTTTT
>NW_018399480.1:1027-1147 GCF_002168275.2 Theobroma umbraticum | reverse complement strand
GGTGACTATAAATGGACTTTTGTTTTCAATGAATGCATTTGTCTTCACGTTTTTCGAAATAGACAATCAATTATTATCTGTTTTAAATAAAAAAATAAAAAAATTCAACTTAAAATCAAT
>NW_018399480.1:637-798 GCF_002168275.2 Theobroma umbraticum | reverse complement strand
ATAAGGCTTTTGAAGGAATGGGTGACTATAAATAGACTTTTCTTATCAATAAATGCTTTTTTTTCACGTTTCTTGAGATAGATAGTCAATTGTTGTTTGTTTTAATAAAAAATTTAAAAAAATTTAACTTAAAATCAAATATTATATTAGAAAACCATTTA
>NW_018399480.1:0-164 GCF_002168275.2 Theobroma umbraticum | reverse complement strand
TTTAATGTAAGTAAAAAGGCTTTTGAAGGAATGGGAGGCTATAAATAGACTTTTTTTTACCAATGAATGCTTTTTTCTTCACTTTTCTCAAGGCAGACATTCAATTATATCCTATTTTAATAAAAAATATAAAAAAATTACACTTAAAATTAATTATGAGATTA
>NW_018399479.1:2476-2608 GCF_002168275.2 Theobroma umbraticum | reverse complement strand
CAATTATAAAACCATTTAAAGCAAGTAAAAAGGCTTTTGAAGGAATGGGAGGCTTTTGAAATTTAACTTTTCTCACCAATGAATGCTTTTTCTTCACTTTTCTCAAGGCAGACATTCAATTATAGCCTGTTT
>NW_018399479.1:1810-1969 GCF_002168275.2 Theobroma umbraticum | reverse complement strand
ATAGACTTTTCTTGTCAATGAATACTTTTTTCTTCATGTTTCTTGAGATAGACAGTCAATTACTGTCTGTTTCAATCAAAAATTTAAAAAAACTCAACTTAAAATCAAATATTAGACTAGAAAATCATTTAAAATAAGTAATAAGGCTTTTGAAGGAAT
>NW_018399479.1:1610-1738 GCF_002168275.2 Theobroma umbraticum | reverse complement strand
ATCATTTAGAACGAGTAAAAAGGCTATTAAAGGAATGGGAGGCTATAAATGGATGTTTCTTATCAATGAATGCGTTTTTCTTTATGGTTCTCAAGTTAAACATTCAATTATAGCCTGCTTTAACAAAA
>NW_018399479.1:1149-1330 GCF_002168275.2 Theobroma umbraticum | reverse complement strand
AAAACCATTTAAAGCGAGTAAAAAGGCTTTTGAAGGAATGAGAGGCTATAAATATACTTTTCTTGCTAATGAATGCTATTTTCTTCACATTTCTCAAGGTAAATATTCAATTATAGTCTATTGAATAAAAAATGTAAAACAATTCAACCTAAAATCAATTATCATATTAGAAAACCATTTA
>NW_018399479.1:682-887 GCF_002168275.2 Theobroma umbraticum | reverse complement strand
TGTTTTAATCAAAAATGTAAAAACATTTAACTTAAAATCAATTATTCAATTATAAAACTATTTAAAGTAAGTAAAAAGGCTTTTGAAGGAATGAGATATTATAAATAGACTTTTCTTAATGCAAACATTCAATTATAGCCTGTTTTAATACAAAATATAAAAAAATTGCACTTAAAATTAATTATGAGATTATAAAACCATTTAG
>NW_018399479.1:546-668 GCF_002168275.2 Theobroma umbraticum | reverse complement strand
CTATAAAAGGAATGGGAGGCTATAAATAGATTTTTTTAATCCATGAATGCTTTTTTCTTCACGTTTATCAGGACAGACATTCAATTATAGTCTATTTTAATGAAAAATGTAAAAAATTTCAA
>NW_018399479.1:0-118 GCF_002168275.2 Theobroma umbraticum | reverse complement strand
CTTAAAATCAATTAGTAGATTATAAAACCATTTAAAGCAAGTAATAAGGCTTTTAAAGGAAAAAGAGGCTATAAATAGACTTTTCTTGCCAATGAATGCTATTTTCTTCACATTTCTC
>NW_018399478.1:970-1091 GCF_002168275.2 Theobroma umbraticum | reverse complement strand
GACTATAAATGGGCTTTTCTTACCAATGAATGGCTTTTCTTCGCCTTTCCTGAAACAGACATTCAGGTATAGTTTGTTTTAACCAAAAATATAAAAACATTCAACTTAAAATCAATTATGA
>NW_018399478.1:806-952 GCF_002168275.2 Theobroma umbraticum | reverse complement strand
AGCGAGTAATAAGGCTTTTGAAGGAATAAGAGACTATAAATGGACTTTTTTTACAAATATATGAATTTTTTTATATGTTTTCTGAGGCAGGAATTCAATTATAGTCTGTTTTAACCAAAAATGTAAAACAATTCAATCTAAAATCA
>NW_018399478.1:383-531 GCF_002168275.2 Theobroma umbraticum | reverse complement strand
AAAGAATGAGTGACTATAAATGGGCTTTTCTTACCAATGAATGACTTTTCTTCGTGTTTCCTTCAGCAGACATTCAATTGTAGTTTGTTTTAACAAAAAATGCAAAAATATTCAACTTAAAATCAATTATGAGATTATAAAACTATTT
>NW_018399478.1:138-241 GCF_002168275.2 Theobroma umbraticum | reverse complement strand
TAAAACTATTTAAAGCAAGTAATAAGTCTTTTAAAGGAATAGGTGACAATAAATTGACTCTTCTTGCTAATAAATGGTTTTTCTTCACATTTTTGGAGGTAGA
>NW_018399478.1:0-128 GCF_002168275.2 Theobroma umbraticum | reverse complement strand
TAGTCTGTTTTAACCACAAATGTATAAAAATTCAACTTAAAATAAATTATAAAATTATAAAACCATTTAAAGCTAGTAATAAGGCTTTTGAAGGAATGAGAGAATATAAACGGATTTTTTTTACAAAT
>NW_018399477.1:14820-14981 GCF_002168275.2 Theobroma umbraticum | reverse complement strand
TTGAGATTATAAAACCATATAAAGTGAGTAATAAGGCTTTTGAAGGAATGAGTGGCTATAAATAGAATTCTCTTGCCGATGAATGTCGTTTTCTTTACGTTTGTCATGCTAGACATTTAATTATAGTCTGTTTAACAAAAGATATAAAAAAAATTCAACTC
>NW_018399477.1:14606-14727 GCF_002168275.2 Theobroma umbraticum | reverse complement strand
AAATGGATTTTTCTTGCCAATGAATTCTTTTTTCTTCATGTTTCTCATGGTAGAAATTCAATTCTAGCTTGTTTTAACCAAAAATGTACAAAGAATTCAAATTTAAATCAATTTTGAGATT
>NW_018399477.1:14214-14407 GCF_002168275.2 Theobroma umbraticum | reverse complement strand
GATTATAAAGCTATTTAAAGTGATTAATAAGGCTTTTGAAGCAATGGATGACTATAGATAGACTTTTCTTGCCAATGAATTCATTTTTCTTCATGTTTCTCATGGTGGACATTCAATTCTAGTCTATTTTAATCAAATTTGTACAAAACATTCAAATTTAAATCAATTTTGAGATTATAAAACTATTTAAACT
>NW_018399477.1:13970-14198 GCF_002168275.2 Theobroma umbraticum | reverse complement strand
AAAGGAATGGGTGGCTATAAATGGACTTTTCGTGCCAATGAATACCTTTTTCGTTATATTTCTCGAGGTAGACATTCAATTATAATCTGTTTAACAAAAAATATAACATAAAAATTCAACTTAAAATCAATTACGACATTACAAAACCATTTAGAGCTGGTAATAAGGCTTTTGAAGGTATGGGTGACTGTAAATGGACTTTTCTCGCCAATGAATGCTTTTTTCTTC
>NW_018399477.1:13358-13456 GCF_002168275.2 Theobroma umbraticum | reverse complement strand
GATTATAAAACCATTTAAACTGAGTAATAAGGCTCTAGAAGGAATGAGTGATTATAAATAGACTTTTCTTGACAATGAATACTTTTTTCTTCATGTTT
>NW_018399477.1:13126-13348 GCF_002168275.2 Theobroma umbraticum | reverse complement strand
ACTTTCAATCCTAGTCTGTTTTAACAAAAAATGTACAAAGAATTCATTTTTAAATCAATTTTGAGATTATAAAACCATATAAAGTGAGTAATAGGACTTTTGAAGGAATGAGTGACTATAAATGGACTTCTCTTAACAATGAATGCCTTTTTCTTTACGTTTGTTGACCTAGACATTTAATTATAGTCTGTTTAACAAAAGATATAAAAAAAATTCAACTTA
>NW_018399477.1:12588-12760 GCF_002168275.2 Theobroma umbraticum | reverse complement strand
GTGACTATAAATGGGCTTCTTTTGCCAATGAATGTCTTTTTCTTTACATTTGTCAAGCTAAAAATTTAATTATAGTATGTTTAACAAAAGATATAAAAAAATTTTAACTTAAAAACAGTTACGGCATTACAAAACTATTTAAAGCGAGTAATAAGGCTTTTGAAGGTATGGG
>NW_018399477.1:12346-12488 GCF_002168275.2 Theobroma umbraticum | reverse complement strand
TAATCTTAAAATTGATTTAACTTTGAATTCTTTTGTACATTTTTGGTTAAAACAGACCAGGATTGAATGTTTTTCTTCAGAAACATGAAGGAAAAAGTATTCATTGCCAAGAAAAGTCCATTTACAGTCACCCATACCTTCA
>NW_018399477.1:12184-12336 GCF_002168275.2 Theobroma umbraticum | reverse complement strand
TACTCGCTTTAAATAATTTTGTAATGCCTTAATGGATTTTAAGTTGAAATTTTTTTATATCATTTTTTCAACAGACTATAATTGAATGTCTAGCCTGGCAAACTTAAAGAAAAAGGCATTCATTGGCCAGAGAAGTCAATTTATAGTCACCC
>NW_018399477.1:11766-11894 GCF_002168275.2 Theobroma umbraticum | reverse complement strand
CGCTTTAAATAGTTTTGAAATGTCGTAATTGATTTTAAGGTGAATTTTTTTTATATCTTTTGTTAAACAGACTCTAATTAAATGTCTAGCTTGACAAACGTAAAGAAAAAGGCATTCATTGGCAAGAG
>NW_018399477.1:11647-11756 GCF_002168275.2 Theobroma umbraticum | reverse complement strand
ATAGTCACCCATTCCTTCAAAAGCCTTATTACCCACTTTATATGGTTTTATAATTTCAAAATTGATTTAAATATGAATTCTTTGTACATTTTTAGTTAAAACAGACTAG
>NW_018399477.1:11462-11621 GCF_002168275.2 Theobroma umbraticum | reverse complement strand
GAAGAAAAAAGTATTCATTGGCAAGAAAAGTCCATTTATGGTCACCCATTCCTTTAAGAGCCTTATTACTTAGTTTATATAGTTTTATAATCACAAAATTGATTTAATTTGAATGTTTTGTACATTTTTGGTTAAAATAGACTACAATTGAATGTCTAC
>NW_018399477.1:11109-11327 GCF_002168275.2 Theobroma umbraticum | reverse complement strand
TTAAATAGTTTTATAATCTCAACATTGATTTTAAGTTCAATTTTTTTTTGCTCTTCTGTTAAAACATATTACAATTGAACGTCTACCCCAAAAGAGCATGAATTCGCAACAAAAGTCCATTTATAGTCACCTATTCCTTCAAAAGCCTTATTAGTCATTTTAAGTGGCTTTATAATCTCAAAATTAATTTAAATTTGAATTCTTTGTACATTTTTAGT
>NW_018399477.1:10824-11094 GCF_002168275.2 Theobroma umbraticum | reverse complement strand
TTGAAAGTCTTCCTTCAGAAACATGAAAAAAAAAGTATTCATTGGCAAGAAAAATCTATTTATTGTCACCCATAGCTTCAAAAGCCTTATTACTTGCTTTAAATAGTTTTGTAATGCCGTAATCGATTTTAAGTTGAATTTTCTTTATATCTTTTGTTAAACAGACTATAATTAAATGTGTAGCTCGACAAATGTAAAGAAAAAGGCATTCATTGTTAAGAGAAGTCCATTTATAGTCACCCATTCCTTCAAAAGCCTTATTACTCACTT
>NW_018399477.1:10109-10318 GCF_002168275.2 Theobroma umbraticum | reverse complement strand
ACATGAAGAAAAAAGAATTCATTGGCAAGAAAAATCCATTTATAGTCACCCATATCTTTAAAAGCTTTATTACTCGCTTTAAATAGTTTCGTAATGCTGTAATTAATTTAAGTTGAATTTTGTTTATATCTTTTGTTAAACAGACTATAATTAATTGTCTAGCTCGACAAACATAAAGAAAAAGGCATTCATTGGCAAGAGAAGTCCAT
>NW_018399477.1:9907-10081 GCF_002168275.2 Theobroma umbraticum | reverse complement strand
TGATTTAAATTTGAATTCTTTGTACATTTTTGGTTAAAACAGACTAAGATTGAAAGTCTTCCTTCAGAAACATGAGGAAAAAAGTATTCATTGGCAAGAAAAGTCTATATATAGGCACCCATTCCTTCAAAAGCCTTATTAATCAATTTAAATAGTTTTATAATCTCAACATTG
>NW_018399477.1:9510-9658 GCF_002168275.2 Theobroma umbraticum | reverse complement strand
TTTATAGTCATCCATAACTTCAAAAGCGTTTTTACTCGCTTTAAATAGTTTTGTAATGCCGTAATAGATTTTAGGTTGAATTTTTTTATATCACTTGTTAAACAGACTATAATTGAATGTCTAGCTCAACAAACTTAAAGAAAAAGGC
>NW_018399477.1:8810-9063 GCF_002168275.2 Theobroma umbraticum | reverse complement strand
AATTGATTTAAATTTGAATTCTTTGAACATTTTTTATTAAAACGGACTAGAATTTAATGTCTACTATGAGAAACATGAAGCAAAAAGTATTAATTCGCAAGAAAAATCCATTTATAGTCACTTATACCTTCAAAAGCCTTATTATTTATGTCTAGCTCGACAACTGTAAAGAAAAAGGCATTCATTGGTAAGAGAAGTTCATTTATAGTCACCCATTCCTTCAAAAGCCATATTACTCACTTTATATGGTTTT
>NW_018399477.1:8397-8510 GCF_002168275.2 Theobroma umbraticum | reverse complement strand
CCTTATTAATCACTTTAAATAGTTTTATAATCTCAAAATTGATTTTACGTTCAATTTTGTTTGCTTTTCTGGTTAAAACATATTATAATTGAATGTCTACCCCAAGAAACATA
>NW_018399477.1:7980-8143 GCF_002168275.2 Theobroma umbraticum | reverse complement strand
TTAAGTTGAATTTTTTTTATATATTTTGTTAAACAGACTATAATTAAATGTCTAACTCGACAAACGTAAAGAAAAAGGCATTCATCGGCAAGAGAAGTTCATTTATAGCCACCCATTCCTTCAAAAGCCTTATTACTCACTTTATATGGTTTTATAATCTCAA
>NW_018399477.1:7588-7805 GCF_002168275.2 Theobroma umbraticum | reverse complement strand
TGCCTATCCCAAGAAACATAAAGAAGAGAGCATGAATTGGCAAGAAAAGTCCATATATAGTTACTTATTCCTTCAAAAGCCTTATTACTCACTTTAAATGGTTCTATAATCTTAAAATTGATTTAACTTTGAATTCTTTTGTACATTTTTTGCTAAAACAAACTAGGATTGAATGTCTTCCTTAAGAAACATGAAGAAAAAAGTATTCATTGCCAAG
>NW_018399477.1:7462-7554 GCF_002168275.2 Theobroma umbraticum | reverse complement strand
TTTGTAATGCCGTAATGGATTTTAAGTTCAATTTTTTTATATCATTTGTTAAACAGAGAATAATTAAACGTCTAGCTCAACAAACTTAAAGA
>NW_018399477.1:7107-7452 GCF_002168275.2 Theobroma umbraticum | reverse complement strand
CATTGGTAAGAAAAGTCCATTTCTATTCACCCATTCCTTCAAAAGCCTTACTACTCACTTTATATCGTTTTATAATCTCAAAATTGATTTAAATTTGAATTCTTTGTACATGTTTTATTAAGACAGACTAGAATTGAATGTCTACCATGAGAAACATGAAGAAAAAAGTGTTCATTTGCAAGAAAAATCCATTTATAGTCACCCATACCTTCAAAAGCGTTTTTACTCACTTTAAATAGTTTTGTAATGCCGTAATGGATTTTAAGTTGAATTTTTTTTTATCATTTGTTCAACAGACTATAATTGAATGTCTAGCTCAACAAACTTAAAGAAAAAGGCATTCAT
>NW_018399477.1:6757-7014 GCF_002168275.2 Theobroma umbraticum | reverse complement strand
AATTGATTTAAATTTGAATTCTTTGAACATTTTTTATTAAAACGGACTAGAATTGAATGTCTACTATGAGAAACATGAAGAAAAAAGTATTCATTCGCAAGAAAAATCCATTAATATTCACCCATACCTTCAAAAGCCTTATTGCTCGTTTTAAATAGTTTTGTAATGTCGTAATTGATTTGAAGTTGAATTTTTTTTATATTTTTCGTTAAACAGACTATAATTAAATGTCTAGCTCGACAAATGGAAAGAAAAAG
>NW_018399477.1:6437-6648 GCF_002168275.2 Theobroma umbraticum | reverse complement strand
ATTGAAAGTCTTCCTTTAGAAACAGAAAGTAAAAAGTATTCATTGGCAAGAATAGTCCATCTATAGTTACTTATTCCTTTAAAAGCCTTATTATTTACTTTAAATGGTTTTATAATCTTAAAATTGATTTAACTTTGAATTCTTTTGTATATTTTTTGTTAAAACAGACCAGGATTGAATGTCTTCCTTCAGAAACATGAAGAAAAAAGTA
>NW_018399477.1:6133-6264 GCF_002168275.2 Theobroma umbraticum | reverse complement strand
CGCTTTAAATAGTTTTGTAATGTTGTAATGGATTTTAAGTTGAATTTTTTTTATCATTTGTTTAAACAGACTATAATTGAATGTTTAGCTCAACAAACTTAAAGAAAAAGGCATTCATTGGTAAGAAAAGT
>NW_018399477.1:5580-5689 GCF_002168275.2 Theobroma umbraticum | reverse complement strand
ACAGACTAGGATTGAAAGTCTTCCTTCAGAAACATAAAGTAAAAAGTATTCATTAGCAAGAAAAGTCTATTTATAGTCACTCATTTCTTCAAGAGCCTTATTACTCAGT
>NW_018399477.1:5454-5570 GCF_002168275.2 Theobroma umbraticum | reverse complement strand
TTATAATCTGAAAATTGATTTAAATTTGAATGTTTTGTACTTTTTTAGTTAAAATAGACTAGAATTGAATGTCTACCATGAGAAACATGAAAAAAGTATTCATTGGCAAGAAAAGT
>NW_018399477.1:3876-5354 GCF_002168275.2 Theobroma umbraticum | reverse complement strand
AGAAAAAAGTATTCATTGGCAAGAAAAGTCTATTTCTAGTCACTCATTCCTTCAAGAGCCTTATTACTCAGTTTAAATGGTTTTATAATCCCAAAATTGATTTGAATTTGAATGTTTTGTAGTTTTTTGGTTAAAATAGACTAGAATTGAATGTCTACCACGTGAAACATGAAAAAAAAAGTATTCATTGGCAAGAAAAGTCTATTTATAGTCACCCATTGCTTCAAAAGCCTTACTAATCACTTTAAATAGTTTTATAATCTCAAAATTGATTTTGAGTTCAATTTTTTTTGCTTTTCTAGTGAAAACATATTATAATTGATTGCCTACCCCAAGAAACATAAAGAAGAGAACATTCATTGGTAAGAAAAGTCCATTTATAGTCACCCATTCCTTCAAAAGCTTTATTACTCACTTTATATGGTTTTATAATCTCAAAATTGATTTAAAGTTGAATTCTTTGTAAATTTTTGTTTAAAATAGGCTAAATTTGAATGTCTACCATGAGAAACATGAAGAAAAAGGAATTCATTGGCAAGAAAAATCCATTTATAGTCACCCATACCTTCAAAAGCTTTATTATTCGCTTTAAATAGTTTTGTAATGCTGTATTTAATTTAAGTTGAATTTTTTTTATATCTTCTGTTAAACAGACTATAATTAAATGTCTAGCTTGACAAACGTAATGAAAAAGGCATTCATTGGCAAGAGAAGTCCATTTATAGCTACCCATCCCTTCAAAAGCCTTATTACTCACTTCATAATTACATGTCTACTCCAAGAAACATAAAGAAGAGAACATTCATTAGTAAGAAAAGTCCATTTATAGTCACGCATTCCTTCAAAAGCTTTATTACTCACTTTATATGGTTTTATAATCCCAAAATTGATTTAAAGTTGAATTTGTTGTAAATTTTTGGTTAAAACAGGCTAGATTTGAATGTCTACCATGAGAAACATGAAGAAACAGGAATTCATTGGCAAGAAAAATCCATTTATAGTCACCCATACCTTCAAAAGCTTTATTATTCGCTTTAAATAGTTTTGTAATGCTGTAATAAATTTAAGTTGAATTTTTTTTATATCTTTTGTTAAAAAGACTATAATTAAATGTCTAGCTTGACAAACGTAATGAAAAAGGCATTCATTCGCAAGAGAAGTCCATTTATAGCTACCCATTCCTTCAAAAGCCTTATTACTCACTTTATATGGTTTTATAATCTCAAAATTGATTTAAATTTGAATTCTTTGTACATTTTTGGTTAAAAGAGACTAGGATTGAAAGTCTTCCTTCAAAAACATGAGGAAAAAAGTATTCATTGGCAAGAAAAGTCTATATATAGTCACCCATTGCTTCAAAAGCCTTATTAATCAATTTAAATAGTTTTATAATCTCAACATTAATTTTAAGTTTTATTTTTTTTGCTTTTCTAGTTAAAACATATTACAATTGAATGCCTATCCCAAGAAACATAAAG
>NW_018399477.1:1710-3776 GCF_002168275.2 Theobroma umbraticum | reverse complement strand
CTTGCCAATTCATGCTCTCTTCTTTATGTTTCTTGGGATAGACATTCAATTGTAGTATGTTTTAAGTAGAAAAGTGAAAACAATTGAACTTAAAATCAATCTTGAGATTATAAAACTATTTAAATTGATTAATAAGGCTTTTGAAGCAATGGGTGACTATAGATAGACTTTTCTTGCCATTGAATACTTTTTTCCCCATATTTCTGAAGGAAGACTTTCAATCCTAGTCTGTTTTAACCAAAAATGTACAAAGAATTCAAATTTAAATCAATTTTGATATTATAAAACCATATAAAGTGAGTAATAAGGCTTTTGAAGGAATAGGTGGCTATAAATGGACTTCTCTTATCGATGAATGCCTTTTTCTTTACATTTGTCAAGCTAGACTTTTAATTATAGTCTGTTTAACAAAAGATATAAAAAAAAATTCAACTTAAATTATATACAGCATTACAAAACTATTTAAAGCGAGTAATAAGGCTTTTGAAAGTATGAGTCACTATAAATGGATTTTTCTTGCCAATGAATTCTTTTTTCATCATGTTTCTCATGGTAGATATTCAATTCTAGCCTGATTAAACCAAAAATGTACAAAGAATTCAAATTTAAATCAATTTTGAGATTACAAAACCATATAAAGTGAGTAATAAGGCTTTTGAAGGAATGGATGACTATAAATGGACTTTTCTTGCCAATGAATGTTCTCTTCTTTATGTTTCTTGGGGTAGACATTCAATTATAATATGTTTTAACTAGAAAAGCAAAAAAAAATTGAACTTAAAATCAATTTTGAGATTATAAAACTATTTAAAGTGATTAATAAGGCTTTTGAAGCAATGGGTGACTATAGATAGACTTTTCTTGCCAATGAATACATTTTTCTTCATGTTTCTCATGGTAGACATTCAATTCTAGTTTATTTTAACCAAAAATGCCCAAAACATTCAAATTTAAATGAATTTTGAGATTATAAAACTATTTAAACTGAGTAATAAGGCTCTTAAAGGAATGGGCGGCTATAAGTGGACTTTTTGTGCCAATGAATGCCTTTTTCGTTATATTTCTCGAGGTAGACATTCAATTATAGTCTGTTTAACAAAAAATATAAAATAAAAATTCAACTTAAAATCAATTACGGCATTACAAACCCATTTAAAGCGGGTAATAAGGCTTTTGAAGGTATGGGTGACTATAAGTGGACTTTTCTTCCCAATGAATGCTTTTTTCTTCATATTTCCCAAGGTAGACATTCAATTATAGTCTGTTTTAACTAAAAATGTACAAAGAATTCAAATTTAAATCAATTTTAAGATTATAAAAACATTTAAAGTGAGTAATAAGGCTTCTGAAGGAATGAGTGACTATAAATGGACTTTTCTTGGCAATGAATGTTCTCTTCTTTATGTTTCTTGGGGTAGACATTCAACTATAATATGTTTTAACCAGAAAAGCAAAAAAAAATTAAACTTAAAATAAATTTTGAGATTTTAAAACTATTTAAAGTGATTAATAAGGCTTTTGAAGCAATAGGTGACTATAAATAAACTTTTCTTGCCAATGAATACTTTTTTTTATGTTTATCATGGTAGACATTCAATTCTAGTCTATTTTAACTAAAAATGTATAAAACAGTCAAATTAAAATCAATTTTGATCTTATAAAACCATTTAAACTGAGTAATAAGGCTCTAGAAGGAATAAGTGATTATAAATAGAATTTTCTTGCCAATGAATACTTTTTTCTTCATGTTTCTGAATGAAGACTTTCAATCCTAGTTTGTTTTAACGAAAAATGTACAAAGAAGTCAAATTTAAATCAATTTTGAGATTATAAAACTATATAAAGTGAGGAATAGGGCTTTTGAAGGAATGGGTGACTATAAATGAACTTTTTTTTCCAATGAATACTTTTTTCATCATGTTTCTTAAAGTAGGCATTCAATTCTAGTCTGTTTTAACCAAAAATGTACAAAGAATTGAAATTTAAATCAATTTTGAGATTATAAGACCATAAAAAGTGAGTAATAAGGCTTTTGAAGGAATAGGTGACTATAAATGGACTTCTCT
>NW_018399477.1:1449-1610 GCF_002168275.2 Theobroma umbraticum | reverse complement strand
CTTTAAATGGTTTTATAATCTTAAAATTGATTTAACTTTGAATTCTTTTGTACAGTTTTGGTTAAAACAGACCAGGATTTAATGTTTTTCTTCTGAAACAGGAAGAAAAAAGTATTCATTGCCAAGAAAAGTCCACTTATAGTCACCCATACCTTCAAAAG
>NW_018399477.1:1261-1428 GCF_002168275.2 Theobroma umbraticum | reverse complement strand
GTTTTGTAATGCCGTAATGGATTTTAAGTTGAATTTTTTTTATATCATTTTTTAAACAGACTATAATTGAATGTCTAGCTCGGCAAACTTAAAGAAAAAAGCATTGATTGGCTAGAGAAGTCAATTTATAGTCACCCATTCCTTCAAAAGCCTTATTACTCACTTTA
>NW_018399477.1:841-957 GCF_002168275.2 Theobroma umbraticum | reverse complement strand
CATTGGCAAGAGAAGTCCATTTATAGTCACCCATTCCTTTAAAAGCCTTATTACCCATTTATATGGTTTTATACTCTCAAAATTGATTTAAATTTGAATTCTTTGTACATTTTTGG
>NW_018399477.1:261-421 GCF_002168275.2 Theobroma umbraticum | reverse complement strand
GCCTTATTAGTCACTTTAAATGGCTTTATAATCTCAAAATTGATTTAAATTTGAGTTCTTTGTACATTTCTGGTTAAAACAAACTAGGATTGAATGTCTCCCTTCAGAAACATGAAAAAAAAAGTATTCATTGGCAAGAAAAATCTATTTATAGTCACCC
>NW_018399477.1:0-162 GCF_002168275.2 Theobroma umbraticum | reverse complement strand
TAAACAGACTATAATTAAATGTCTAGCTCGACAAATGTAAATAAAAAGGCATTCATTGTTAAGAGAAGTCCATTTATGGTCACCCATTCCTTCAAAAGCCTTATTACACACTTTATATGGTTTTATAATCTCAAAATTAATTTAAATTTGAATTCTTTGTAC
>NW_018399476.1:2132-2239 GCF_002168275.2 Theobroma umbraticum | reverse complement strand
GTGGAGTGAAATCCATCTATTGACAAGAAAAGTCTATTTGCAGTCACTCATTCCGTTGAAAGCCTAGTTGCTTGCTTTCAATGGCTTTATAATTTTGTAAATGATTT
>NW_018399476.1:2000-2122 GCF_002168275.2 Theobroma umbraticum | reverse complement strand
TCTTTTTTATTTTTTGCTCAAAGCTATCATAATTTGATGTTTGCATCAAAAAACGAGAAATGGATGGAATCCATTAATGAGAAAAGTCTATTTATATTCACTCATACCATCGAAAGTCTAGT
>NW_018399476.1:1463-1669 GCF_002168275.2 Theobroma umbraticum | reverse complement strand
GGATGTTTGCATTGAGAAATATGAAGTGAATGCCATCTATCAACAAGAAAAGTTTATTTATAGTCCCTAATACCTTTGAAAGCCTTGCTACTCACTTTAAATAGTTTTATATTTTTAAGTTAAAATATTTTTGTTTTTCTTTAAAACAAATCGCATTTGGATGTTTACATTGGGAAATGTGAAACAAAAACCATCTATTAAGAAGA
>NW_018399476.1:1186-1305 GCF_002168275.2 Theobroma umbraticum | reverse complement strand
AACATCCATTGAGAAGAAAAGTCTGTTTATAGTCACTTATTCTTTCAAAAGACTAGTTACTCACATTAAATGGTTTTATAATCTTATAAATGATTTTAAGTTGAAATAATTTTTTATTT
>NW_018399476.1:940-1088 GCF_002168275.2 Theobroma umbraticum | reverse complement strand
ATTTTTTTTTAAGAAACATGAAGCAAAACCCATCCATTGACAAGAAAAGTCCATATACAGTCACTCATTCTATCGAAAGCCTAGTTACTCAATATAAATGCTTTTATAATCTTGTAAATGATTTGAAATCAAAATCTTTTTAATTTTA
>NW_018399476.1:707-818 GCF_002168275.2 Theobroma umbraticum | reverse complement strand
TTTTATTTTTAGTTAAAACGGATCATATTTGGATGTTTGCATCAAGAAACATGAAACGAAAGTCATCTATTGAGAAGAAAACTACATTTATAGTCACTTATGGCTTTAAAA
>NW_018399476.1:493-620 GCF_002168275.2 Theobroma umbraticum | reverse complement strand
CGAAAGCCATAATACTCGGTTTAAATGGTTTTATAATCCTATAAATTTTTCTACAACAAAATGTTTTTAGTTTTGGGTTCAAACCTATCACATTTTGATGTTTGCATTGGAAAACATGGAGCAAAAC
>NW_018399476.1:0-151 GCF_002168275.2 Theobroma umbraticum | reverse complement strand
GGATGTTTGCATCAAGAAATAAGGAATGGATGGCATTCATTAACAAGAAAAGTCAATTTATATTCACTCATACCATCGAAAGCCTAGTTGCTCACTTTAAATAATTTTAATTTAAAACCTTTAGCTTTCTGGTTAAAATCAATCATAATTG
>NW_018399475.1:1557-1682 GCF_002168275.2 Theobroma umbraticum | reverse complement strand
CCTTGTCACGTTTACCATAACCTCAGGTAGTAGATGTATGTGGTTTATTTGTAATCTCTGTGGGAGCCTCGCACTTTACCGTGTCTATGATGACCTCTCTTTATAGGCTTACGTAATCTTACCAT
>NW_018399475.1:1419-1547 GCF_002168275.2 Theobroma umbraticum | reverse complement strand
AAAGTATCTAGCTCTGTCACATCCTCTAAACATAACATAAAGTAAAGGCTAACTCATCTGCGGAACGTGATCGTGTAACGATTGCTCCTTGATCGATACCAATGTCCGAGTCATGTGGGAGAACCCAC
>NW_018399475.1:1030-1293 GCF_002168275.2 Theobroma umbraticum | reverse complement strand
TTAACACTTACAATCAATTTACACTATAGTTGACTCGACCTCTAATAGTGGAGCAACTTTGAATAAGGTTATATGAGATGCCTTTCCCTATCTACAGTGGTCAATAAATGCCGATGAATACACACAAGGCCGAACACTATCTGTAAAAGAGAAATAAAGAGGTGAGTCTCACAAACTCAGTGATCATCGACTCCGTGAGCAGGACGTAAATGGGAAACAAGCTTAAAGCAGACAAGTTGAATAATAAAATTGAAATATCAAAC
>NW_018399475.1:592-704 GCF_002168275.2 Theobroma umbraticum | reverse complement strand
TAATCAATCCGTGGACCCACTTCCATGTAATAACAATCCGATAGCTCTGTTCCAATGGATTCCCACAGCCATGGCAGTCTTGATGATGTTGGATGTCATCGAAGAAATCATC
>NW_018399475.1:165-420 GCF_002168275.2 Theobroma umbraticum | reverse complement strand
ATCATCGGGTGGCCTTGCCATGTATATATCACAGACCATGGCCTCAGCCACGTCTAACAGCTTGTCAATGACCCACACGTTCTCTAGCTAGAGCTCACTTGTGCACAAGGATCACACTATCCCAATGTGACATTCGACCTACACTCGACATTCTTGGTTTGTCAAAACCCTTTTCAAAACCAAATGAAGTTTATCCAGACTTTTGCTTAAATCATTTGAAAACAAGGTTTGATAACTTTTCATATTGCTTTTCAC
>NW_018399475.1:0-155 GCF_002168275.2 Theobroma umbraticum | reverse complement strand
TGGTGTAAATACTTGTATAGGGATCGAGCTAAAATCAGCTCTCAAAAGTTTGCTTTTAAATCATTTAATTGTGCACGTCACACAAAGATACAAGGCGTGGATTTTTTATGCAAAAGAATGCAAAAGGCTTGTTTCCCATTTTCTAAAACACTTTA
>NW_018399474.1:1109-1229 GCF_002168275.2 Theobroma umbraticum | reverse complement strand
GAAAACAGATTATAATTGAATGTTTGTCTTGGGAAACATGAATAAAAACCCATTCACTAGTAACGAAAGTTCACTTATAGTCACCAATTCCTTAAAAAGCCTTATTACTCACTTTAAATG
>NW_018399474.1:969-1099 GCF_002168275.2 Theobroma umbraticum | reverse complement strand
CTCATAATTGATTTTAAGTTGAATTGCTTTACATTTTTGATTAAAAAATATTATAATTGAATGTTTACCTTAGGAGACGTGAAGCAAAAGTAATCCATTAGCTTAAAAAGTCCACTTATAGTCATGCAAG
>NW_018399474.1:506-636 GCF_002168275.2 Theobroma umbraticum | reverse complement strand
AATGTAAAGAAAAAGTTATTCATTGACAAGAAATGTCTATTTATAGTCACC
The DNA here is from genome assembly GCF_002168275.2 of Theobroma umbraticum. Classification (NCBI taxonomy): domain Eukaryota; kingdom Viridiplantae; phylum Streptophyta; class Magnoliopsida; order Malvales; family Malvaceae; genus Theobroma; species Theobroma umbraticum. The sequence continues at coordinate 585 of NW_018399474.1, read as the reverse complement.
CATACCTTTGAAAGCCTTATTATATGCTTTAAATGGTTTTGCAATCTCATAATTGATTTTAAGTTGAATTTTTTTATAT
>NW_018399474.1:144-333 GCF_002168275.2 Theobroma umbraticum | reverse complement strand
TTGGTTAAAATTTATTATAATTGAATCTCTACCTTGAGAAACGTGCAGCAAAATAGTTTTGTAATCTCATAATTGATTTTAAGTTAAATTTTTTACATTTTTAGTTAAACAGATTATAATTGAATGCTTGCCCCTGGAAACGTAAAGAAAAAGCCATTCATTGGCAAGAAAAGTCCATTTATAGTCACC
>NW_018399474.1:0-113 GCF_002168275.2 Theobroma umbraticum | reverse complement strand
TCATTTTAGGTTGAATTTTTTTGTATTTTTCATTAAAACATATTATAATTCAATCCCTACCTTGGAAAATGTGAAGTAAAGGCCATCATTGCCAAGAAAAGTTCATTTATAGT
>NW_018399473.1:1780-1958 GCF_002168275.2 Theobroma umbraticum | reverse complement strand
GGCTTTTTCTTCATGTTTCTTGAGGTAGACATTCAACTATAGTTGTTTTAACGAAAAATGTAAAAACATTCAACTTAAAATCAATTACAGGATTATAAAACCATTTAAAGCGAGTAATATGGCCTTTCAAGGAATGAGCGACAATAAATGGACTTTTCTTCACTATGAATAGCTTTTT
>NW_018399473.1:1589-1770 GCF_002168275.2 Theobroma umbraticum | reverse complement strand
CAAATTGAACCTAAATTCAATTTTGAGATTATAAAACTATTTAAAGCGAGTAATAAGGCTTTTAAAGGACTAGGAGACTATAAATGGACTTATCTTGTCAATGAATGTTTGTTTCTTCATGTTTCTCGAGGTAGACATTGAATTTAGTCTGTTTTAAAGAAATTGTAAAAAAATTCCACTT
>NW_018399473.1:1247-1428 GCF_002168275.2 Theobroma umbraticum | reverse complement strand
TTGAAGGAATGGGTGACTATAAATGGACTTTTCTTCTCAATGAATGGTTTTTTCAGCATGTTTCATAAGGTAAGTATTCAATTATAGTTTTTTTTAACCAAAAATGTGAAAAAAGTTAGCTAAAAACCAATTATGATATTATAAAATAATTTAAAGCGAGTAATAAGGCTTTTGAAGGAAT
>NW_018399473.1:835-990 GCF_002168275.2 Theobroma umbraticum | reverse complement strand
AAACCATTTAAAACGAGTAATAAGGCTTTTAAAGGAATGGGAGACTATAAATGGACTTGTCTTTCCAATGAATGCTTGGTTCTTCATGTTTCTCGAGCTATACATTTAATTATAGTCTGTTTTAATAAAAAATATTAAAAAATTTAACTTAAAAT
>NW_018399473.1:422-535 GCF_002168275.2 Theobroma umbraticum | reverse complement strand
AAATTCAACTTAAAATCAATTACGAGATTATAAAACCATTTAAGGCGAGTAATATGGCCTTTGAAGGAATGAGTGACAATAAATGGACTTTTCTTCACTATGAATAGCTTTTT
>NW_018399473.1:0-146 GCF_002168275.2 Theobroma umbraticum | reverse complement strand
GTTTTAAAGAAATTGCAAAAAAATTCAACTTAAAATCAATTATGAGATTATAAAGCCATTTAAATAGAGTAATAAGGCTTTTGAAGGAATAGGAGGCTATAAATGGATTTTTCTTATCAATGAATACTTGTTTCTTTACGTTTCTC
>NW_018399472.1:5314-5451 GCF_002168275.2 Theobroma umbraticum | reverse complement strand
GACATTCAATGGTAGGAAAAGTCTGTTTATAGTCTCTCATTCTTTCAAAAGCCTCATTACTCTCTTTAAATGGTTTAATAATCTCATAACAGATTTTAAGTTTAACTTTGTTTACATTTTTGATTAAAACAGACTAT
>NW_018399472.1:5209-5304 GCF_002168275.2 Theobroma umbraticum | reverse complement strand
CTACCTTAGGAAACGTGAAGACAAAAGTATTCATTAGCAATAAAAGTCAATTTATAGTCTCGCATTCTTTTAAAAGCCTTATTACTCACTTTAAA
>NW_018399472.1:4405-4566 GCF_002168275.2 Theobroma umbraticum | reverse complement strand
AACATAAAGAAAAAGGCATTCAATGGAATGAAAAGTCCATTTATATTCTCTTATTCTTTTAAAAGGCTTACTACTATCTTTAAATAGTTTTTTAAGCTTAGAATTGATTTTAAGTTGAATTTTTTTACATTTTTCATTAAAACAGATTGTAATTGAATATC
>NW_018399472.1:4218-4395 GCF_002168275.2 Theobroma umbraticum | reverse complement strand
AACATGAAGAAAAAAGCATTCAATGATAAAAAAAAGTCTATTATAGCCTCTCATTCGTTCGGAAGCTTTATTACTTGCTTTAAATGGTTTTATGATCTCATAATTGATATTAAGCTGAATCATTTTACATTTTTAAATAAAACATACTATAATTGAATGCCTACCTTGAGAAACATG
>NW_018399472.1:4037-4208 GCF_002168275.2 Theobroma umbraticum | reverse complement strand
CATTCAATGGAAAGAAAAGTCCATTTATTGTCTCCTATTTTTTTAGAAGGCTTACTACTCGCTTTAAATAGTTTTCTCAGCTTATAATTAATTTTAAGTTGAATTTTTTTACTTTTTTCGTTAAAAGAGATTATAATTGAATGTCTATCTTGAGAAACATGAAGAAAAAAG
>NW_018399472.1:3922-4027 GCF_002168275.2 Theobroma umbraticum | reverse complement strand
CAAGAAAAGACCATTTATAGTTTTCCATTCTTTCAAGTGGCTTATTACTCCCTTTAAATGGTTTTATAATCTCAAAATTAATTTTAATTTGAATTCTTTGTACAT
>NW_018399472.1:3617-3822 GCF_002168275.2 Theobroma umbraticum | reverse complement strand
AGTACAAATAATTCAAATTAAAATCAATTTTGAGATTATAAAACCATTTAAAGATAGTATTAAGGCTTTTAAAGGAATGAAAGACTATAAATTAACTTTTCTTACTAATAAATGCTTTTGTCTTCATGTTTCCCAAGCTAGGCATTCAATTACATTTTGTTTTAATCAAAAATGTTGAAAAATTTAACTTAAAATCAATTATGAG
>NW_018399472.1:3490-3607 GCF_002168275.2 Theobroma umbraticum | reverse complement strand
CATTTAAAGCGAGTAATAAGGCCTTGAAAAAAATGAGAGACTGTAAACAAACTTTTCTTACACTTGAATGCCTTTTTCTTCATGTTTCTTAAGGTAGACATTCAATTATAGTCTGTT
>NW_018399472.1:3138-3272 GCF_002168275.2 Theobroma umbraticum | reverse complement strand
TTAAAGCGAGTAGTAAGCCTTTTAAAAGAATAAGAGACTACAAATGGACTTTTCGTTCCATTGAATGCCTTTTTTTTTACGTTTCTCAAGGTAGACATTCAATTATAATCTGTTTTAACAAAAAATGTACAAAG
>NW_018399472.1:2498-2710 GCF_002168275.2 Theobroma umbraticum | reverse complement strand
AGATTATAAGTGGACTTTTCTTACCATTGAGTGCTTTTTTCTTCACATTTCACAAGGTAGACACTCAATTCTGTTTTAATCAAAAATGTAGAAAAAGTTAAACTATTGAATGTCTTGTCCTCCATGTTTCCAAGGTACACATTCAATTATAATCTATTTTAACCAAAAATGTACAAAAAATTCAAATAAAAATCAATTTTGAGATTATAAAA
>NW_018399472.1:2180-2353 GCF_002168275.2 Theobroma umbraticum | reverse complement strand
TAACCAAAAATGTAACAATATTCAACTTAAAATCAATTATAAAACCATTTAAAGGGAGTAATATGGCTTTCGAAAGAATCGGAGATCGTAAATGGACTTTTCTTGCCAATGAATGCTTTTTTCTTAATATTTCTCAAAGTAGACATTCAATTATAATCTAATTTAACCAAAAA
>NW_018399472.1:1484-1597 GCF_002168275.2 Theobroma umbraticum | reverse complement strand
AGGTAGATATTCAATTATAATCTGTTCTAATGAAAAATGTTAAAAAATTCAACTTAAATTCAATTATAAGCTTAAAAAATCATTTAAAGCGAGTAGTAAGCCTTTTAAAAGAA
>NW_018399472.1:1355-1472 GCF_002168275.2 Theobroma umbraticum | reverse complement strand
AATGGACTTTTCATTCCATTGAATGAGTTTTTCTTTATGTTTCTCAAGGTAGAGATTCAATTGTAATCTATTTTAACCAAAAATGTACAAAGAATTCAAATTAAAATCAATTTTGAG
>NW_018399472.1:1219-1329 GCF_002168275.2 Theobroma umbraticum | reverse complement strand
TAAGGCTTTTAAAGGAATGGGAGACTATAAATTTACTTTTCTTGCTAATGAATGTGTTTGCCTTCACGTTTCCCAAGCTAGGCATTCAATTACATTCTGTTTTAATCAAA
>NW_018399472.1:1063-1189 GCF_002168275.2 Theobroma umbraticum | reverse complement strand
ATGAGATTATAAAACCACTTAAAGCGAGTAATAAGACTTTTAAAAGAATGGAAAACTATAAACGTACTTTTTTTTCCATTGAATGCCTTTTTCTTCATGTTTCTCAAGGTAGGCATTCAATTATAG
>NW_018399472.1:526-683 GCF_002168275.2 Theobroma umbraticum | reverse complement strand
TAAAATCAATTATGAGATTATTAAACCATTTAAAGTTAATAATAAGGCTTTTGAAAGAATGGGAGACTATAAATGGACTTTTCTTGCCACTGAATGCTTTTTTCTTAACGTTTCTCAAGGTAGACACTCAATTATAATCTAATTTAACCAAAAATGT
>NW_018399472.1:0-170 GCF_002168275.2 Theobroma umbraticum | reverse complement strand
AAAATCAATTTTGAGATTATAAAACCATGTAAAGTTAGTAATAAGGCTTTTAAAGGAATGGGAAACTATAAATAGACTTTTCTTGCTAATGAATGCTTTTTTCTTCACGTTTCTCCAGGTAGACACTCAATTATAATCTAATTTAACTAAAAATGTACAAAGAATTCAAA
>NW_018399471.1:3044-3291 GCF_002168275.2 Theobroma umbraticum | reverse complement strand
TTTACAGTCACCCATGAAGGAAACATGAAGGAAAAGGCATACATTGGCATGAAACATCCGTTTATAGTGACCCATTCCTTCAAAAGCCTCATTACTCGCTTTAAATGGTTTTATAATGGCATAACTGATTTCTAGATAAAGGTTTTTACATTTTTAGTTAAAACAGACTATAATTGAATGTCAATCATGACAAACGCAAAGAGAAAGGTATTTGTTGGCAAGAAAAGTCTATTTATAGTCACCCATT
>NW_018399471.1:2906-3028 GCF_002168275.2 Theobroma umbraticum | reverse complement strand
TACTCACTTTAAATGGTTTTATAATCTCAAAATTTATTGAAATTTGAATTCTTTGTACATTTTTTGCTAAAAAGATTATAATTGAATGTCAACGTCAAGAAACATGAAGGAAAAGGCATTCA
>NW_018399471.1:2708-2873 GCF_002168275.2 Theobroma umbraticum | reverse complement strand
AAAAGCCTTATTACTCACTTTAAATGGTTTTATAATATCAAAATTGATTCAAATTTGAATTCTTTGTATATTTTTAGTTAGAAAAGATTATAATTGAATGTCAATGTCAAGAAACATGAAGGAAAAGGCATACGTTGGCAAGAAAAATCCGTTTATAGTCGCCCA
>NW_018399471.1:2356-2698 GCF_002168275.2 Theobroma umbraticum | reverse complement strand
AGCCTCATTACTCACTTTAAATGGTTTTATAATGCCATAATTGATTTTTAGTTAACGTTTTTAACATTTTTGGTTAAAACAGACTATAATTGAATGTCAATCATGAGCAGCGCAAAGAAAAAGGTATTTATTGGCAAGAAAAGTCCATTTACAGTCACCCATTCCTTCAAAAGTCTTAATACTCACTTTAAATGGTTTTGAAATCTCAAAATTGATTGAAATTCGAATTCTTTGTGCATATTTGGTTGAAAAATATTATAATTGAATGTCAATGTCAAGAAATATGACAGAAAAAGTATTCATTGGCAAGAAAAGTCCATTTATAGTCACCCATTCCTTCAA
>NW_018399471.1:1906-2027 GCF_002168275.2 Theobroma umbraticum | reverse complement strand
TTGAAATTTGAATTATTTGTACATTTTTGGTTAAAAAAGATTATAATTGAATGTTAACGTGAAGAACCATAAAGGAAAAGGCATTCATTGGCAAGAAAAGTCCATTAATAGTCACCCATTC
>NW_018399471.1:1682-1806 GCF_002168275.2 Theobroma umbraticum | reverse complement strand
TTTAAAGTGAGTATTAAGGCTTTTGAAGGAATGGGTGTCTATAAATAGACTTTTCTTGCCGACAAATACTTTTTTCTTTGTGTTTCTCGAAATTGACATTCAATTATAGTCTGTTTTAACCAAA
>NW_018399471.1:1523-1651 GCF_002168275.2 Theobroma umbraticum | reverse complement strand
TGGCATTATAAAACCATTTAAAGCAAGTAATGAGGCTTCTGAAGGAATGGGTGACCAGAAACGGATTTTTCTTACCAATATATGCCTTTTTCTTCATGTTTCTTGAGGTTGACATTCAATTATAATCT
>NW_018399471.1:1242-1418 GCF_002168275.2 Theobroma umbraticum | reverse complement strand
AAAGTGAGTAAAAAGGCTTTTGAAGAAATGAGTGACTATAAATGGACTTTTCTTCCCAATGAATACCTTTTCTATCGTATTTCTTGACATTGACATTCAATTATAATCTTTTTCAGCCAAATATGTGCAAAGAATTCAAATTTCAATCAATTTTGAGATTACAAAACCATTTAAAG
>NW_018399471.1:946-1112 GCF_002168275.2 Theobroma umbraticum | reverse complement strand
CTAAAAATCAATTATGGCATTATAAAATCATTTAAAGCGAGTAATGAGGCTTTTAAAAAAAATGGGCGACTATAAACGGATTTTTCTTGTCAATGTATGCCTTTTCATTCATGTTTCATGACATTGACTTTCAATTATAATCTTTTTTACCTAAAAATATACAAAG
>NW_018399471.1:743-936 GCF_002168275.2 Theobroma umbraticum | reverse complement strand
TCAATCAATTTTGAGATTATAAAACCATTTATAGTAAGTAATAAGGCTTTTAAAGGAATGGGCAACTATTAATAGACATTTCTTGCCAATGAATGCCTTTTCCTTCATATGTCTTGACGTTGACATTCAATTATAGTCATTTTTAACCAAAAATGTACAAAGAATTCAAATTTCAATCAATTTTGAGATTACA
>NW_018399471.1:413-533 GCF_002168275.2 Theobroma umbraticum | reverse complement strand
AAAATCATTTAAAGCGAGTAATAAGGCTTTTGAAGGAATGAGTGACTATAAACGTATTTTTCTCGTCAATGTATGCCTTTTTCTTCATGTTTCTCGAGGTTGACATTCAATTATAATCTG
>NW_018399471.1:166-277 GCF_002168275.2 Theobroma umbraticum | reverse complement strand
TCCTTCATGTTTCTTGACGTTGACATTCAATTATAATCTTTTTTAGCCAAAAATATCCAAAGAATTCAAATTTCAATCAATTTTGAGATTATAAAACCATTTAAAGTGAGT
>NW_018399471.1:0-143 GCF_002168275.2 Theobroma umbraticum | reverse complement strand
TGACTATAAATAGACTTTTCTTGCCAACAAATACCTTTTTCTTTGCGTTTCTCATGATTAACATTCAATTATAGTCTGTTTTAACCAAAAATGTAATAAACTTTATCTAAAAATCAGTTATGTCATCATAAAACCATTTAACG
>NW_018399470.1:1092-1213 GCF_002168275.2 Theobroma umbraticum | reverse complement strand
ATTATGAGATTAAAAAACTATTTAAAGTGAGTAATAAGGCTTTCGAAGGCATGGTTAACTACAAATGGACCTTTTTTACCAATGGATATCTTTTTCTTCATGTTTCTCAAGGTAGACATTC
>NW_018399470.1:791-917 GCF_002168275.2 Theobroma umbraticum | reverse complement strand
TGAGTAATAAGGCTTTCGAAGGCATAAGTGAGTACAAATGGACTTTTCTTGCCAATGGATATCTTTTTCTTAGAGTTTTCTGAGGCAGACATTTAATTATAATCTGTTTTAATAACAAATATAAAA
>NW_018399470.1:466-603 GCF_002168275.2 Theobroma umbraticum | reverse complement strand
AACTAATTATGAGATTAAAAAACTATTTAAAACGAGTAATAAGGCTTTCAAACGCATATGTTGCAATAAATGGACTTTTCTTACCAATGGATATCTTTTTCTTCATGTTTCTCAATGTAGACATTCAATTATAATCT
>NW_018399470.1:110-294 GCF_002168275.2 Theobroma umbraticum | reverse complement strand
AAAATTATTTTAAGCGAGTGATAAGGCTTTTGAAGGAGTGGATGACTATAAATGAACTATTCCTGCCAATGAATATCTTTTTTATCATGTTTGCTGAGGTAGACATTCAACTATAATCTGTATTAATAAAAACGTGAAAAAATTCAACTTAAATTTTTTATGAGATTATAAAACCATTTAAAAC
>NW_018399470.1:0-100 GCF_002168275.2 Theobroma umbraticum | reverse complement strand
GCTTTCGAAGGCATGAGTGACTATAAATTGACTTTTCTTGTCAATAGATATCTTTTTCTTCACGTTTCTTGAGGTAGACATTTAATTATAATCTGTTTTA
>NW_018399469.1:1550-1659 GCF_002168275.2 Theobroma umbraticum | reverse complement strand
GTATATGTGGTTAGGCCACAAGTGATATTCGAGGTTGCGACCGCTTGATTTCTCCGATGTTGGCCAACATCGTCGAGACTACCATAGCTATGGGGATCTGGTGGAGTAG
>NW_018399469.1:1404-1540 GCF_002168275.2 Theobroma umbraticum | reverse complement strand
TGGAGAGTCGAGATTTCTTTGTAGCTCCCTTGATTGAATAAAAGCTTTCGGGGCTTATTTGACAAATATGAGATGTTTTACGTGGCCGTACACTTTGATTTCTTTATATGCCACATATTTTGGGAGCATGCTTACT
>NW_018399469.1:1027-1137 GCF_002168275.2 Theobroma umbraticum | reverse complement strand
GATTTATGTCATTATTTTTACAAGGCACAAATGTCCTACTAATGATTTGGTCTCTTGAGATCATGATTTGATTATTATAGTTTTATTATTCAACTTACCTGCCTTACGTT
>NW_018399469.1:522-635 GCF_002168275.2 Theobroma umbraticum | reverse complement strand
ATGAAATAACAAACAAGGTTTTAGGTAAGGCTTATTCAGGACTTGGCGGGTTCTTTCGCAAGACTTGCATGTCGGTAGCAATCGAGGAGCAGTCGTTACAGACATTGTATCCA
>NW_018399469.1:0-110 GCF_002168275.2 Theobroma umbraticum | reverse complement strand
CAATATTTATTTTCTTACAAGCCATGCTTATAAATTCTTAGTTGCTACATGCCACATATAATGACTAATTTGTTACACGCCATGCATAAAATACCATTGTTGTTACAAGC
>NW_018399468.1:913-1031 GCF_002168275.2 Theobroma umbraticum | reverse complement strand
TATAATCTCATAATTGATTTTAAGTTTAATTGTTTTACATTTTTTGTTAAAACACACTGTAATGGATTGTCTACCTCGAGAAACATGCAAAAAAAGCCATTCATTGAGAAGAAAAGCT
>NW_018399468.1:544-755 GCF_002168275.2 Theobroma umbraticum | reverse complement strand
TAATCTCATAATTGATTTTAAGTTGAATCTTTTTACATTTTTTATTAAAATAGACTGTAATTGAATGTTTCCCTCAGGAAACGTGCAAAAAAAGCCAATAATTAAGAAAAAGAGTCTATTTACACTCACCCATTCTTTCCAAAGGCTTATTACTCGTTTTAAATTATTTTATAATCTCATAATTGGTTTTAAGTTGAATTTTTTTATATTT
>NW_018399468.1:0-123 GCF_002168275.2 Theobroma umbraticum | reverse complement strand
AAATAGTTTTATAATCTCATAATTGATTTCAAGTTGAATTTTGTTATGTTTTTGATTAAAACATACTATAATTGAATATCTACCTTGAGAAACATAAAGAAACAAGTATTCATTGACAAGAAA
>NW_018399467.1:43475-43588 GCF_002168275.2 Theobroma umbraticum | reverse complement strand
AATGGATTTATGATCTCATATTTGATTTTAAGTTCAATTTTTTTTAGATTTTTGGTTAAAATAGATTACAATTGAATGTCAGCCTCGTTAAACATGAAAAAAAAATATTCATT
>NW_018399467.1:43374-43465 GCF_002168275.2 Theobroma umbraticum | reverse complement strand
TAGTTAAAACAAACTATAATTGAATGCTTGCCTCGAAAAACATGTAGAAAAACCAATATATTTGTAATAAAAGTCTATTTATTTTCTCTTA
>NW_018399467.1:42965-43213 GCF_002168275.2 Theobroma umbraticum | reverse complement strand
CTCAGAAAATGTGAAGAAAAGCCTTTCATTAGCAAGAAAAGTCCATTTATGGTCGCCCATTTTTTCGAAAGCCTTATTACTCACTTAAAATGGATTTATGATCTCATTTTTAATTTTAAATTCAATTTTTTTTAGATTTTTGCTTAAAATAGATTACAATTAAATGTCAGCTTCATGAAACATGAAAAAAAAATATTCATTGGCAAGAAAAGTTCATTTATAATCACTCATTCCTTCAAAAGCCTTAT
>NW_018399467.1:42824-42952 GCF_002168275.2 Theobroma umbraticum | reverse complement strand
TTATTCATTTTTGGTTAAAACAAACTATAATTGAATATCTGCAACAAAAAACGTGAAGAAAAGCCATTCACTAGCAAGAAAAGTCCATTTATAATCACCCATTCCTTCAAAAGCCTTATTAATTACTT
>NW_018399467.1:42687-42814 GCF_002168275.2 Theobroma umbraticum | reverse complement strand
TATTATCTCATAATTTATTTTAAGTTGAATTCTTTTTACGTTTTTGTTAAAACAGACTATAATTGGATGCCTACCTTAGGAAACATGTAGAAAAATTAATATATTTGTAAAAAAAATCAGTTTATAG
>NW_018399467.1:42324-42449 GCF_002168275.2 Theobroma umbraticum | reverse complement strand
TGATTTTATAATCTCATATTTGATATTAAGTTCAATTTTCTTTTACATTTTTGCTTAAAATAGATTACAATTGAATGTCTACCTCGTGAAATATGAAGAAAAAGATATTCATTGGCAAGAAAAAT
>NW_018399467.1:41933-42303 GCF_002168275.2 Theobroma umbraticum | reverse complement strand
TTCAAAAGCCTTATCACTCGCTTTAAATAGTTTTATAATCTCATAATTGATTTTTAACTAAATTTTTAAACATTTTTAGTTAAAGCAAATTATAATTGAATGTGTGCCTTAAAAAATGTGAAGAAAAGCCATTCATTAGGAAGAAAAGCCCATTCATAGTCGCCTATTCCATCAAAAGCCTTATTACTTGCTTTCAATAGTTTTATTAACCAATAATTAATTTTAAGTTGAATTTTTTTAAATTTTTAATCAAAACAAGCTATAATTGAATGCTTTCCGTGGAAAACATTTAGAAAAACCAATATATTTGTAAAAGAAATCCGTTTATATTCTCCCATTCCTTCAAAAGCCTTATTACTCGCTTTAAATG
>NW_018399467.1:41732-41923 GCF_002168275.2 Theobroma umbraticum | reverse complement strand
TCATAATTGATTTTATGTTGAATTTTTATACATTTGTAGTTAAAACAGACTATAATTGAATATCTGCCTCAGAAAACGTGAAGAAAAGCCATTCATTAGCAAGAAAAGTCTATTTATAGTCACCTATTCCTTCAAAGGCCTTATTACTTGCTTTAGATAGTTTTATTATCCCATAATTGATTTTAAGTTGA
>NW_018399467.1:41352-41467 GCF_002168275.2 Theobroma umbraticum | reverse complement strand
TCACTTTAAATGGATTTATGATCTCATATTTGATTTTAAGTTCAATTTTTTTTACATTTTCGCTTAAAATAGATTACAATTGAATGTCAGCCTCGTGAAACATGAAAAAAAAATA
>NW_018399467.1:40637-41252 GCF_002168275.2 Theobroma umbraticum | reverse complement strand
AACCATTTAAAGCGAGTAATAAGGCTTTTGAAAGAATGACAGACTATAAATGGACTTTCTTTACGAATATATGAATTTTTCTATATGTTTCCCGAGGCAGGAATTCCATTCTAGTCTGTTTTAACCAAAAATGCAAAAGAATTCAACTTAAAATCAATTATAGGATAATAAAACTATTTAAAGCAAGTAATAAGGCTTTTGAAGGAATGTGTGACTATAAATGGACTTTTCTTACTAATGAATGGTTTTTCTTCACGTTTTTAGAGGTAGACATTCAATTATAGTCTGTTTTAACCACAAAGTATAAAAATTCAACTTAAAATCAATTATGCGATTATAAAACCATTTAAAGCGAGTAATAAGGCTTTTGAAGGAATGAGAGAATATAAACGATTTTTTTTTCAAATATATTAGTTTTTCTAAATGTTTTCCAAGGCAAGCATGCAATTATAGCCTGTTTTAACTAAAAATATAAAAAAATTAAACTTAAAATTAATTATGGGATAATAAAACCATTTAAAGCAAGTAATAAGACTTTTGATGGAATAGGTGACTATAAACGGACTTTTCTTCCTAATGAATGGTTTTTCTTCACATTTTCTAAGGCACACATTC
>NW_018399467.1:40255-40417 GCF_002168275.2 Theobroma umbraticum | reverse complement strand
TAAAATCATTTAAAGCAAGTAATAAGGCTTTTGATGGAATAGGTGACTATAAATAGACTTTTCTTCCTAATGAATGGCTTTTCTTCACATTTTCTAAGGCACACATTTAATTATAATTTGCTTTAACCAAAAATGTATAAAAATTCAACTTAAAATCAATTA
>NW_018399467.1:39815-39918 GCF_002168275.2 Theobroma umbraticum | reverse complement strand
AAAAAATGTATAAAAATTTAACTTAAAATCAATTATGAGATTATAAAACGATTTTAAGCGAGTAATAAGGCTTTCGAAAGAATAGGAGAATATAAATGGACTT
>NW_018399467.1:39653-39805 GCF_002168275.2 Theobroma umbraticum | reverse complement strand
TATATTGGTTTTTCTACATGTTTTTAGAGGCAAGCATTCAATTGTAGTCTGTTTTAACTAAAAATATAACAAAATTTAACTTAAAATCAATTGTGGGATAATAAAATCATTTTAAGTGAGTAATAAAGCTTTTGAAGGAATGGGTGACTATA
>NW_018399467.1:39363-39643 GCF_002168275.2 Theobroma umbraticum | reverse complement strand
TCTTACCAATGGATGCTTTTTTCTTTATGTTTCTTGAGGTACACATTCAATTATAATCTGTTTTAACAAAAAATATAAATAAATTTAACTCAAACTCAATTATGAGATTATAAAATCATTTAAAGGGAGTAATAAAACTTTTAAAGGAATGGGTGACTATAAAGGGGTTTTTCTTACCAATGAATGGCTTTTCTTCGTGTTTCTTGAAGCAGACATTCAATTATAGTTTGTTTTAACCAAAAATACAAAAACATTCAACTTAAAATCAATTATGAGATTA
>NW_018399467.1:39144-39306 GCF_002168275.2 Theobroma umbraticum | reverse complement strand
AGGAATGACAGACTATAAATGGACTTTTTTTACAAATATATGAATTTTTCTATAGATTTCCCGAGGCAGGCATTCAATTATAGTTTTTTTTAACCAAAAATGTAAAAGAACTCAACTTAAAATCAATTATGAGATTATAAAACCATTTAAAACGAGTAATAA
>NW_018399467.1:38926-39044 GCF_002168275.2 Theobroma umbraticum | reverse complement strand
ACTTGATTTAAATAGTTTTATTATCCCATAATTGATTTTAAGTTGAATTTTTTTTATATTTCTGATTAAAACAGGCTATAATTGAATGCTTGCCTTGGAAAACATTTAGAAAAACTAA
>NW_018399467.1:38403-38622 GCF_002168275.2 Theobroma umbraticum | reverse complement strand
TTTAAATAGTTTTATTATCCCATAACTGATTTTAAGTTGAATTCTTTTACATTTCTGGTTAAAACAGACTATAATTGAATGCCTGCCTCGGGGAACATATAGAAAAATTCATATATTTGTAAAAAAAGTCCATTTATAGTCTGTAATTCTTTCAAAACCCTTATTACTCGCTCTAAATGGTTTTATAATCTCATATATGATTTTAAGTTGAATGTTTTT
>NW_018399467.1:38172-38393 GCF_002168275.2 Theobroma umbraticum | reverse complement strand
ATAAAACAAACTATAATTTAATGTCTGCTTCAAGAAACACAAAGAAAAGCCATTCATTGGTAAGAAAAACCCATTTATAGTCACCTATTCCTTTAAAAGCTTTATTACTCGATTTAATTGATTTTATAATCTCATAATTGATTTTAAGTTAAATTTATTTACATATATGGTTAAAACAGACTATAATTGAATGTCTACCTCAAGAAACATAAAGAAAAAAG
>NW_018399467.1:37842-38041 GCF_002168275.2 Theobroma umbraticum | reverse complement strand
TATAATCTCATAATTGATTTTAAGTTGAATTTTTATATATTTTTGGTTAAAACAAATTATAATTGAATGTTCTACTTATAAAATGTGAAGAAAAGCCATTCATTAGGAAGAAAAGTCTATTTATAGTCGCCTATTCCATCAAAAGCCTTATTACTTGCTTTAAATGGTTTTATTAGACCATATTTGATTTTAAGTTAAA
>NW_018399467.1:37594-37745 GCF_002168275.2 Theobroma umbraticum | reverse complement strand
TTACTCGCTTTAAATGGTTTTATAATCTCATAATTGATTTTAAATTGAATTTTTATACATTGCAGTTAAAACAGACTATAATTGAACATCTGCGTCTGAAAACGTGAAGAAAAATCATTCATTAGCAAGAAAAGTCCATTTATAGTCACCC
>NW_018399467.1:37298-37494 GCF_002168275.2 Theobroma umbraticum | reverse complement strand
GTTTTATTATCCCATAATTGATTTTAAGTTCAATTTTTTCACATTTTTGGTTAAAAAAAACTATAATTGAATGCCTGCCTCAAAAAACATATAGAAAAATTGATATATTTGTAAAAAAAGTCCATTCATAGTCTATCATTCTTTTAAAAGCCTTATTAGTCGCTTTAAATGGTTTTATAATCTCATAATTGATTTT
>NW_018399467.1:36771-36884 GCF_002168275.2 Theobroma umbraticum | reverse complement strand
TAAGTTGAATTTTTATTCATTTTTGGTCAAAACAAACTATAATTGAATGTCTGCCTTAAAAAACATGAAGAAAAGCCATTTATTAGCAAGAAAAGTCTATTTATAGTTACCAA
>NW_018399467.1:36230-36373 GCF_002168275.2 Theobroma umbraticum | reverse complement strand
TTACTCGCTTTAAATGGTTTTATAATCTCATATTTGATTTTAAGTTAAATTTTTGTACACTTTTTGTTAAAACAGATTATAATTGTATGTTTGCTCAGAAAATGTGAAGAAAAGCCATTCATTAGCAAGAAAAGTCCATTTAT
>NW_018399467.1:36131-36220 GCF_002168275.2 Theobroma umbraticum | reverse complement strand
TCTTTCAAAAGCCTTATTACTCACTTTAGTTGGATTTATGATCTCATATTTGATTTTCTGTTCACTTTTTTTTTACATTTTTTCTTAAA
>NW_018399467.1:36021-36121 GCF_002168275.2 Theobroma umbraticum | reverse complement strand
ATTGAATGTCAACCTCGTGGAATATGAAAAAAAGATATTCATTGGTAAGAAAAGTCCGTTTATAGTCACTCATTCCCTCAAAAGCCTTATTACTTACTTT
>NW_018399467.1:35837-35921 GCF_002168275.2 Theobroma umbraticum | reverse complement strand
TTAAGTTGAATTTTTATTCATTTTTGGTCAAAACAAACTATAATTGAATGTTTGTCTCAGAAAACATGAAGAAAAGCCATTCAT
>NW_018399467.1:35746-35827 GCF_002168275.2 Theobroma umbraticum | reverse complement strand
AGTCTATTTATAGTCACCCATTCTTTTAAAATCTTTATTACTTACTTTAAATGATTTTATTATCCCATAATTGATTTTAAG
>NW_018399467.1:35509-35709 GCF_002168275.2 Theobroma umbraticum | reverse complement strand
ATTTGTAATAAAAGTCCATTTATATTCTCCTATTCCTTCAAAACCCTTATTACTTGCTTTAAATGGTTTTATAATCTCATATTTGATTTTAAGTTAAATATTTATACACTTTTTGTTAAAACAGATTATAATTGTATGTCTGCCTCAGAAAATGTGAAGAAAAGCCATTCATTAGCAAGAAAAGTCCATTTATAGTCACC
>NW_018399467.1:35098-35269 GCF_002168275.2 Theobroma umbraticum | reverse complement strand
TTTATGATCTCATATTTGATTTTAAGTTCACTTTTTTTTACATTTTCTCTTAAAATAGATTAAATTGAATGTCAACCTCGTGAAATGTGAAAAAAAAGATATTCATTGGTAAGAAAAGTCCGTTTATAGTCACCCATTCTCTGAAAAGCCTTATTACTCACTTTAAATGGT
>NW_018399467.1:35001-35088 GCF_002168275.2 Theobroma umbraticum | reverse complement strand
CATAATTGATTTTAAGTTGAATTTTTATATATTTTTTGTTAAAGCAAATTATAATAGAATGTGCTACTTAGAAAATGTGAAGAAAAG
>NW_018399467.1:34917-34991 GCF_002168275.2 Theobroma umbraticum | reverse complement strand
GGAAGAAAAGTCCATTTATAGTCGCCTATTCCGTCAAAAGCCTTATTACTTGCTTTAAATGGTTTTATTATCCC
>NW_018399467.1:34788-34907 GCF_002168275.2 Theobroma umbraticum | reverse complement strand
TTAAGTTAAATTTTTTTATATTTTGAATTAAAACATACTATAATTGAATGCTTGCCTTGGAAAATATTTAGAAAAACTAATATATTTGTAAAAAAAATCCGTTTATATTCTCCCATTCC
>NW_018399467.1:34634-34776 GCF_002168275.2 Theobroma umbraticum | reverse complement strand
ATTACTCGCTTTAAAAGGTTTTATAATCTCATAATTGATTTTAAGTTGAATTTTCATACATTGCGGTTAAAACAGACTATAATTGAATATCTGCCTCCGAAAACGTGAAGAAAAATCATTCATTAGCAAGAAAAGTCCATTT
>NW_018399467.1:34404-34568 GCF_002168275.2 Theobroma umbraticum | reverse complement strand
GTTTTATTATCCCATAATTGATTTTAAGTTCAATTTTTTCACATTTTTGGTTAACACAAATTATAATTGAATCCTGCCTAAAAAAACATATAGAAAAATTGATATATTTGTAAAAAAAGTCCATTCATAGTCTGTCATTCCTTTAAAAGCCTTATTACTCGCTT
>NW_018399467.1:34261-34374 GCF_002168275.2 Theobroma umbraticum | reverse complement strand
TAAGTTGAATGTTTTTGCATTTTTGGTTAAAACAAACTAGAATTGAATGTCTGCTTTAGGAAACGTGAAGAAAAGCCATTCATTGGTAAGAAAAGTCCATTTATAGTCACCCA
>NW_018399467.1:33862-33976 GCF_002168275.2 Theobroma umbraticum | reverse complement strand
TTAAGTTGAATTTTTATTCATTTTTGGTCAAAACAAACTATAATTGAATGTTTGCCTTAGAAAACATGAAGAAAAGCCATTTATTAGCAAGAAAAGTCTATTTATAGTTACCAA
>NW_018399467.1:33643-33762 GCF_002168275.2 Theobroma umbraticum | reverse complement strand
TCCTGAGGCAGGCACTCAATTATAGTCTGTTTTAACCAAAAATATGAAACAATTTAACTTAAAATCAATTATGGGATAATAAAACTATTTAAAGCAAGTAATAAAGCTTTTGAAAGAAT
>NW_018399467.1:33494-33633 GCF_002168275.2 Theobroma umbraticum | reverse complement strand
AAATGGACTTTTCTTGCTAATGAATATTTTTCTTCACATTTTCGGAGGCAGATGTTCAACTATAATCTGTTTTAACTGCAATGTATAAAATTTCAACTTAAAATCAATTATGAGATTATAAAACCATTTAAAGCGAGTA
>NW_018399467.1:33025-33310 GCF_002168275.2 Theobroma umbraticum | reverse complement strand
ACTTAAAATCAATTATGGGGTAATAAAACCATTTAAAACAAGTAATAAGGCTTTCGATGGAATAGGCGACTATAAATGGACTTTTCTTCCTAATGAATGCCTTTTTTTCATATTTTCTAAGTAGGACATTCAATTATAATTTGCTTTAACCAAAAATGTATAAAAATGCAACTTAAAATCAATTATGTGATTGTAAAACCATTTAAAGTAAGTAATAAGACATTTGAAGGAATGGGTGACTATAAATAGATTTTTCTTGCCAATGAATATCTTTTTCTTCATGTT
>NW_018399467.1:32193-32968 GCF_002168275.2 Theobroma umbraticum | reverse complement strand
AGGAATGGGTGACTATAAGTGGACTTTTCTTGCTAATAAATGGGTTTTCTTCATATTTTCTGGGATAGAAATTCAATTATAGTCTGTTTTAACAAAAAATGTATAAAAATTCAACTTAAAATCAATTATGAGTTGATAAAACTATTTAAAGTGAGTAATAAAGCTTTTGAAGGAATGAGAGACTATAAACTGATTTTTTTTACAAATATATTGATTTTTCTACATGTTTCCTGAGGCAGGTATCCAATTATAGTCTGTTTTAACAAAAACGTAAAAAAATTCAACTTAAAATCAATTATGGGATAATAAAATCATTTAAAATAATTAATAAGTCTTTTGAAGGAATCGGCGACTATAAATAGACTATTCTTACTAGTGAATGGCTTTTTTTCACGTTTTCTGAGACAGACATTCAGTTATAGCTTGTTTTAACCAAAAATGAATAAACATTTAACTTAAAATCAATTATGATATTATAAAACCATTTAAAGTGAGTAATAAGGGTTTTGAAAGAATAAGCCACTATAAATGAACTTTTCTTGCCAATGAATATCTTTTTTTTTCACGTTTCACGAGGCTGACATTCAATTGTAATATATTTTAGGCAAAAATATAAAAACAATTGAACTTAAAATCATATATGAGATCATAAATCCATTTAAAGTGAGTAATAAGGCTTTCGAAAGAATGAGCGACTATAAATGGACTTTTCTTACTACTGAAAGGCTTTTCTTCACGTTCTCTGAGGTAGAGATACAATTATAGTCTGTTTTAA
>NW_018399467.1:31932-32093 GCF_002168275.2 Theobroma umbraticum | reverse complement strand
AAAAAGCATCCATTGGCAAGAAAAGTCCATTTATAGTTACTCATTCCTTCAAATGCCTTATTACTCACTTGAAATAGTTTTATAATCTCATAATTGATTTTAAATTAAATTTTTATTCATTTTTAGTCAAACCAAATTATAATTGAATGTCTGCCTCAGAA
>NW_018399467.1:31597-31706 GCF_002168275.2 Theobroma umbraticum | reverse complement strand
TCATTTTTGGTCAAAACAAACTATAATTGAATGTCTGTCTCAGAAAACATGAAGAAAAGCCATTCATTAGCAAGAAAAGTCTTTTTATAGTCACCCATTCCTTCAAAAT
>NW_018399467.1:31421-31587 GCF_002168275.2 Theobroma umbraticum | reverse complement strand
TACTTTAAATGATTTTATTATCCCATAATTGATTTTAAGTCGAATTTTTTTACATTTTTAGTTAAAATAGACTATAATTGATTGCTTGCCTTGGGAAACATGTAGAAAAACGAATATATTTGTAATAAAAGTCCATTTATATTCTCCTATTCCTTCAAAACCCTTA
>NW_018399467.1:31035-31258 GCF_002168275.2 Theobroma umbraticum | reverse complement strand
GAAAAGTCCATTTATAGTCACCTATTCTTTCAAAAGCCTTATTACTCACTTTAATTGGATTTATGATCTCATATTAGATTTTAAGTTCACTTTTTTTTACATTTTTTCTTAACATAGATGACAATTGAATGTCAACCTCGTGGAACGTGAAAAAAAGATATTCATTGGTAAGAAAAATCCGTTTATAGTCACCCATTCTCTTAAAAGCCTTATTACTCACTTT
>NW_018399467.1:30901-31025 GCF_002168275.2 Theobroma umbraticum | reverse complement strand
ATAATTTCATAATTGATTTTAAGTTGAATTTTTATACATTTTAATTTAAAGAAAATTACATTTGAATGTTCTACTTAGAAAATGTGAAGAAAAGCCATTCATTAGGAAGAAAAGTCCATTTACA
>NW_018399467.1:30782-30889 GCF_002168275.2 Theobroma umbraticum | reverse complement strand
GTCAAAAGTCTTATTATTTGCTTTAAATGGTTTTATTATCCCATATTTGATTTTAAGTTAATTTTTTTTATATTTTTAATTAAAACAGGCTATAATTGAATGCTTGC
>NW_018399467.1:30680-30772 GCF_002168275.2 Theobroma umbraticum | reverse complement strand
ATTTAGAAAAACTAATATATTTGTAAAAAAAATCCGTTTATATTCTTTCTTTCCTTCAAAAGCCTAATTGCTCGCTTTAAATGGTTTTATAA
>NW_018399467.1:30424-30670 GCF_002168275.2 Theobroma umbraticum | reverse complement strand
GATTTTAAGTTGAATTTTTATACATTGCAGTTAAAACAGACTATAATTGAACATCTGCCTCCGAAAATATGAAGAAAAATCATTCATTAGCACGAAAAGTCAATTTATAGTCACCCATTTTTTCAAAAGCCTTATTACTTGTTTTAAATAGTTTTATTATCCCATAATTGATTTTAAGTTCAATTTTTTCATATTTTTGGTTAAAACAAACTATAATTGAATGCCTGCCTCAAGAAACATATAGAA
>NW_018399467.1:30106-30290 GCF_002168275.2 Theobroma umbraticum | reverse complement strand
TACTCGCTTTAAATGGTTTTATAATCTCATAATTGATTTGAAGTTGAATGTTTTTGCATTTTTGGTTAAAACAAACTATAATTGAATATCTACTTCAGGAAACGTGAAGAAAAGCCATTCATTGGTAAAAAAAAGCCCATTTATAGTCACCTATTCTTTTAAAAGACTTATTACTCGCTTTAAA
>NW_018399467.1:29821-30035 GCF_002168275.2 Theobroma umbraticum | reverse complement strand
TTATATTTTTGGTTAAAACAGACTATAATTGAATGTCTACCTTAAGAAACATAAGGAAAAAAGCATCCATTGGCAAGAAAAGTCCATTTATAGTTACTCATTCCTTCGAATGCCTTATTACTCACTTGAAATAGTTTTATAATCTTATAATTGATTTTAAATTGAATTTGTATTCATTTTTAGTCAAACCAAATTATAATTGATTGTCTGCCTC
>NW_018399467.1:29354-29560 GCF_002168275.2 Theobroma umbraticum | reverse complement strand
AAAGTCCATTTATATTCTCTTATTCCTTCAAAAGCCTTATTACTCGCTTTAAATCATGTTATAATCTCATAATTGATTTTAAGTTAAATTTTTATAAATTTTTTATTAAAATAGACTATAATTGTATGTTTGCCTCAGAAAACGAGAAGAAAAGCCATTCATTAGCAAGAAAAGTCCATTTATAGTCTCCCATTCTTTCAAAAGCC
>NW_018399467.1:29051-29177 GCF_002168275.2 Theobroma umbraticum | reverse complement strand
TAATTGATTTTAAGTTGAATTTTTATTCATTTTTGGTCAAAACAAACTATAATTAAATGTCTGCCTCAGAGAACGTGAAGAAAAATCATTCATTAGTAAGAAAATTCTATTTATAGTCACCCATTC
>NW_018399467.1:28824-29041 GCF_002168275.2 Theobroma umbraticum | reverse complement strand
CTTATTACTTACTTTAAATGATTTTAATATCTTATAATTGATTTTAAATTGAATTTTTTTTACATTTGTGGTTAAAACAGGCTATAATTGAATGCTTGCCTCAGAAAACATGTAGAAAAACCAATATGTTTGTAATAAAAGTCCATTTATATTCTCTTATTCCATCAAAATCCTTATTGCTCGCTTTAAATCGTTTTATAATCTCATAATTGATTTT
>NW_018399467.1:28693-28814 GCF_002168275.2 Theobroma umbraticum | reverse complement strand
TTTATACATTTTTTGTTAAAACAGACTATAATTGTATGTTTGCTTCAGAAAACGTGAAGAAAAGCCATTCATTAGGAAGAAAAGTCTATTTATAGTCACCCATTCTTTCAAAAGCCGTATT
>NW_018399467.1:28578-28683 GCF_002168275.2 Theobroma umbraticum | reverse complement strand
AATGGATTTATGATCTCATATTTGATTTTAAGTTCAATTTGTTTTACATTTTTTCCTAAAATAGATTACAATTGAATGTCAACCTCATGAAACGTGAAAAAAAGA
>NW_018399467.1:28484-28568 GCF_002168275.2 Theobroma umbraticum | reverse complement strand
TAAGAAAAGTCCATTTATAGTCACGCATTTCCTCAAAAGCCTTATTACTTACTTTAAATGGTTTTATAATCTCATAATTGATTT
>NW_018399467.1:28269-28384 GCF_002168275.2 Theobroma umbraticum | reverse complement strand
GCTTTTCTTCACATTTTCTAAGGTACACATTCAATTATAATTTACTTTAACCAAAAATGTGTAAAAATTCAACTCAAAATCAATTATGAGATTATAAAACCATTTAAAGTAAGTA
>NW_018399467.1:28079-28245 GCF_002168275.2 Theobroma umbraticum | reverse complement strand
ACTATAAATGGACTTTTCTTACCAATGAATATCTTTTTTTCACGTTTCATGAGGCTGACATTCAATTGTAATCTATTTTAGGAAAAAATGAAAAAAAAATTGAACTTAAAATCAAATAGGAGATCGTAAATCCATTTAAAGTGAGTAATAAGGCTTTTGAAAGAAT
>NW_018399467.1:27967-28069 GCF_002168275.2 Theobroma umbraticum | reverse complement strand
AAATGGACTTTTCTTGCTAATGAATGGCTTTTCTTCACGTTTTCTGAAGCAAACATACAATTATAGTTTGTTTTAACAAAAAATGTATAAAAATTTAACTTA
>NW_018399467.1:27820-27957 GCF_002168275.2 Theobroma umbraticum | reverse complement strand
TGAGATTATAAAACGATTTAAAACGAGTAATAAGGGTTTTGATGGAATAGGAGAATATAAATGGACTTTTATTACAAACATATTAGTTTTTCTACATGTTTTCTGAGGCAAGCATTCAATTATAGTCTGTTTTAACC
>NW_018399467.1:27637-27810 GCF_002168275.2 Theobroma umbraticum | reverse complement strand
AAAAATTCAACTTAAAATCAATTATAAGATATTAAAATCATTGAAAGTAAGTAATAAGGCTTTTGAAGGAATGGTGACTATAAATAGACTTTTCTTACTAATGAATGGTTTTTCTTCACGTTCTCTGAGGCAGACATTTAATTATTGGTTGTTTTGACCAAAAATGAATAAAA
>NW_018399467.1:27423-27627 GCF_002168275.2 Theobroma umbraticum | reverse complement strand
AAATCAATTATGAGATTATAAAACCATTTCAAGTGAGTAATAAGGCTTTTCAGGGAGTGGGTGACTATAAAGGGACTTTTCTTACCAATGAATATTTTGTTTTAACGTTTCACTAGGCTGACATTCAATTGTAATCTATTTTAAGCAAAAATGTAAAAAAAGTTGAACTTAAAATCAAATATGAGATCATAAATCCTTTTAAAG
>NW_018399467.1:27313-27413 GCF_002168275.2 Theobroma umbraticum | reverse complement strand
GGCTTTTGAAAGAATGAGAGACTATAAATAGACTTTTCTTGCTAATGAATGGCTTTTCTTCTCATTTTCTAAGGCAAACATACAATTATAGTCTATTTTA
>NW_018399467.1:27120-27213 GCF_002168275.2 Theobroma umbraticum | reverse complement strand
TGACTATAAATGGACTTTTCTTCCTAATGAATGGCTTTTCTTCACATTTTCTAAAGCACACATTCAATTATAATTTGCTTTAACAAAAAATGT
>NW_018399467.1:26932-27110 GCF_002168275.2 Theobroma umbraticum | reverse complement strand
AACTTAAAATCAATTATGAGATCATAAATCCATTTAAAGTGAGTAATAAGGCTTTCAAAAGAATGAGTAACTATAAATGGACTTTTCTTGCTAATGAAAGGTTTTTCTTCACGTTTTCTGAGGCAAACATACAATTATAGTCTGTTTTAGCAAAAAATGTATAAAAATTTAACTTAAA
>NW_018399467.1:26753-26922 GCF_002168275.2 Theobroma umbraticum | reverse complement strand
AGATTATAAAACCACTTAAAGCGAGTAATAAGGCTTTTGAAGGAATAGGAGATTATAAATGGACTTTTATTACAAATATATTAATTTTTCTACATGTTTCTCGAGGTGAGCATTCAATTATAGTTTGTTTTAACCCAAAATATAAAAAAATTCAACTTAAAATCAATTA
>NW_018399467.1:26202-26343 GCF_002168275.2 Theobroma umbraticum | reverse complement strand
AAAGCAAGTAATAAGGCTTTTAAAGGAATAGGTGACTATAAATGGGCTTTTCTTACCAATGAATGACTTTTTTTCGTGTTTCCTATAGCAGACATTCAATTATAGTTTGTTTTAACAAAAAATGCAAAAACATTCAACTTA
>NW_018399467.1:26070-26189 GCF_002168275.2 Theobroma umbraticum | reverse complement strand
GATTATAAAACTATTTAAAGCGAGTAATAAGGCTTTTGAAGGAATGAGAGACTACAAATGGACTGTTTTTACAAATATATGAATTTTTCTATATGTTTCCCAAGGCAGGCATTCAATTA
>NW_018399467.1:25841-26052 GCF_002168275.2 Theobroma umbraticum | reverse complement strand
AATGTAAAAATATTCAACTTAAAATCAATTATGAGATAATAAAACTATTTAAAGCAAGTAATAAGTCTTTTAAAGGAATGGGTGACTATAAATGAACCTTTCTTGCTAATAAATGGTTTTTCTTCATGTTTTCGGAGGCAGACATTCAAATATAGTCTATTTTAACCACCAATGTATAAAAATTTAACTTAAAATCAATTATGAGATTATA
>NW_018399467.1:25648-25831 GCF_002168275.2 Theobroma umbraticum | reverse complement strand
AATCGAGTAATAAGGCTTTTGAAGGAATGGGAGAATATAAACGGATTTTTTTTACAACTATATTAGTTTTTCTAATTGTTTTCCAAGGCAAGCATTCAATTATAGCCTGTTTTAACCAAAAATGTAAACAAATTTAACTTCAAACCAATTTTGGGATAATAAAACCATTTAAAGCAAGTAATA
>NW_018399467.1:25508-25638 GCF_002168275.2 Theobroma umbraticum | reverse complement strand
TGGAATAGGTGACTATAAATGGACTTTTCTTCACATTTTCTAAGGCACACATTCAATTATAATTTACTTTAACCAAAAATGTATAAAAATTTAACTTAAAATTAATTATGAGATTATAAAACCATTTAAA
>NW_018399467.1:25296-25498 GCF_002168275.2 Theobroma umbraticum | reverse complement strand
AGGCTTTTGAAGGAATGGGTGACTATAAATGGATTTTTGTTGCCAATGAATATCTTTTTCTTCATGTTTCACGAGACAGACATTCAATTGTACTCTATTTTAAGCAAAAATGTAAAAAAAATTGAACTTTATATCAAATATGAGATTATAAATTCATTTAAAGCGAGTAATAAGGCTTTTGAAAGAATGGGTGACTATAAAT
>NW_018399467.1:24879-25083 GCF_002168275.2 Theobroma umbraticum | reverse complement strand
ATAAAACCATTTAAAGTGAGTAATAAAGCTTTTGAAAGAATGAAAGACTATAAACGGATTTTTTTTTACAAATATATTGATTTTTCTACATGTTTCCTGTGGCAGGCATCCAATTATAGTCTGTTTTAATAAAAACGTAAAAAAATTCAACTTAAAATAAATTATGGGATAATAAAACCATTTAATGTAATTAATAAGGCTTTT
>NW_018399467.1:24751-24869 GCF_002168275.2 Theobroma umbraticum | reverse complement strand
GTGACTATAAATGGACTTTTCTTGCTAGTGAATGGCTTATTTTCATGTTTTTTGAGGCACACATTCAATTATAGTTTGTTTTAACCAAAAATAAATAAAAATTTAACTTAAAATCAAT
>NW_018399467.1:24578-24741 GCF_002168275.2 Theobroma umbraticum | reverse complement strand
TAAAACCATTTAAAGTGAGTAATAAGGCTGTTGAAGGATTGGGTGACTATAAATGAACTTTTCTAGCCAATAAATATATTTTGTTTCACGTTTCATGAGACTAACATTCAATTGTAATCTATTTTAAGCAAAAATGTAAAAACAATTGAACTTAAAATCAAAT
>NW_018399467.1:24394-24568 GCF_002168275.2 Theobroma umbraticum | reverse complement strand
AAATCCATTTAAAGTGAGTAATAAGGCTTTCGAAAGAATAGGTGACTATAAATAGACTTTTCTTGCTAATGAAAGGCTTCTCTTCACGTTTTTTGGGGCACACATACAATTATAGTCTAATTTAATAAAAAATATATAAAAATTTAACTTAAAATCAATTATGAGATTATAAAA
>NW_018399467.1:22361-24294 GCF_002168275.2 Theobroma umbraticum | reverse complement strand
TTTAAATAGTTTTATTATCCCATAATTGATTTTAAGTTGAATTTTTTCACATTTTTTGTTAAAATAGACTATAATTGAATGCTTGCCTCAGGAAACATATAGAAAAATTCATATATTTGTAAAAAGAGTCCATTTATAGTCTGTCATTCTTTCAAAAGCCTTATTACTCGCTTTAAATAGTTTTATAATCTTATAATTGATTTTAAGTTGAATTTTTATACATGCTGGTTAAAACAGACTATAATTGAATGTCTGCCTCCAAAAACGTGAGAAAAAACTATTCATTAGCAAAAAAAAGTCCATTTATAGTCACTCATTCCTTTAAAAGCCTTATTACTTGCTTTAAATAGTTTTATTATCTCATAATTGATTTTAAGTTGAATTCTTTTACATTTTTGGTTAAAACAGACTATAATGGAATTTCTACCTCGGGAAACATATAGAAAAATTGATATATTCGTAAAGAAAGTCCATTTATAGTCTGTCATTCTTTGAAAAGCACTATTACTCGCTTTAAATGGTTTTATAATCTCTTAATTTATTTTAAGTTGAATATTTTTGCATTTTTTGTTAAAACAATCTACAATTGAATGTCTGTTTCAGGAAATGCGAAGAAAAGCTATTCATTGGTAAGAAAAGCCCATTTATAGTCACCCATTCCTTTAAAAGCCTTATTACTCGCTTTAAATGGTTTTATAATCTCATAATTGATTTTAAGTTAAATTTATTTACATTTTTTGTTAACACAGACTATAATTGAATGTCTACCTCAAGAAACATAAAGAAAAAAGCATCCATTGGCAAGAAAAGTCCATTTATAGCCATCAATTCCTTCAAAAGCCTTATTACTCAGTTGAAATGGTTTTATAATCTCATAATTGAGTTTAAGTTGAATTTTTATTCATTTTTGGTCAAAGCAGATTATAATTGAATGTTTACATCAGAAAACATGAAACAAAATTATTCATGAGCAAGAAAAGTCTATTTATAGTCATCCACTCCTTCAAAAGCCTTATTACTTACTTTAAATGATTTTATTATCCCATAATTGATTTTAAGTTGAATTTTTTTACATTTTTGGTTAAAACAGACTATAATTGAATGCTTGCCTCGAGAAACATGTAGAAAAACTAATATATTTGTAATAAAAGTCCATTTAGATTCTCCTATACCTTGAAAAGCCTTATTACTCGCTTTAAATCGTTTTATAATCTCATAATTGATTTTAAGTTAAATTTTTATACATTTTTTGTTAAAACAGACAATAATTGTTTCTCTACCTCAGAGAACGTAAAGAAAAGCCTTTCATTAGCAAGAAAAGTCCATTTATAGTCACCCATTCTTTCGAAAGCCTTATTACTTACTTTAAATGGATTTATGATCTCATATATGATTTTAAGTTCAATTTTTTTTACATTTTTGCTTAAAATAGATTAAAATTGAATGTCAGCCTCGTGAAACGTGAAAAAAAAAATAATATTCATTGGCAAGAAAAGTTCATTTATAGTGGCTCATTCTTTCAAAACCCTTATTACTGACTTTAAATGGTTTTATAATGTCATAATTGATTTTAAGTTAAATTTTTATTCATTTTTGGTTAAAACAAGCTATAACTGAATGTCTATCTCAGAAAACGTGAAAAAAAACCATTCACTAGCAAGAAAAGTCCATTTATAGTCACCGATTCCTTCAAAAGCCTTATTAATTATTTTAAATGATTTTATTATCCCATAATTGATTTTAAGTTGAATTTTTTTACGTTTTTGTTAAAACAGACTATAATTGGATACCTGCCTCAGGAAACATGTAGAAAAATCAATATATTTGTAAAAAAAATCCGTTTATAGTCTCTCATTCTTTCAAAAGCTTTATTACTCATTTTAAATAGTTTTATCAACTCATAATTGATTTTAAGTTGAATTTTTATACATTT
>NW_018399467.1:21875-22012 GCF_002168275.2 Theobroma umbraticum | reverse complement strand
TATAATTGAATGTGCTACTTAGAAAATGTGAAAAAAGGCATTCATTAGGAAGAAAAGTCCATTTATAGTCGCCTATTCCATCAAAAGCCTTATTACTTGTTTTAAATGGTTTTATTACCCCATAATTGATTTTAAGT
>NW_018399467.1:21586-21717 GCF_002168275.2 Theobroma umbraticum | reverse complement strand
TTACTCGCTTTAAATGGTTTTATAATCTCATAATTGATTTTAAGTTTAAATTTTATACATTGCGGTTAAAACAGATTATAGTTGAACATCTGCCTCCGAAAACGTGAAGAAAAATCATTCATTAGCAAGAA
>NW_018399467.1:21475-21576 GCF_002168275.2 Theobroma umbraticum | reverse complement strand
ATAGTCACCCATTCTTTCAAAAGCCTTATTTCTTGCTTTAAATAGTTTAATTATCCCATAATTGATTTTAAGTTGAATTGTTTCATATTTTTGGTTAAAAC
>NW_018399467.1:19973-21375 GCF_002168275.2 Theobroma umbraticum | reverse complement strand
TTGTAATAAAAGTCCATTTATATTCTCTTATTCCTTCAAAAGCCTTATTACTCGATTTATGTGGTTTTATAATCTCATAATTGATTTTAAGTTAAATTTTTATATATTTTTTGTTAAAACAGACTATAATTGTATGTCTGCCTCAAAAAACCTGAAGAAAAACCTTTCATTAGCAAGAAAAGTCCATTTATAGTCACCGATTCTTTTGAAAGCCTTATTACTCACTTTAAATGGACTTATGATCTCATATTTGATTTTAAGTTCAATATTTTTTACATTTTTGCTTAAAATAGATTACAATTGAATGTCTGCCCCATGAAACATGAAAAAAAGATGTTCATTGGCAAGAAAAGTGTATTTATAGTCGTCTATTCTTTCAAAAGCCTTATTACTCACTTTAAATGGTTTTATAATGTCATAATTGATTTTAAGTTAAATTTTTATTTATTTATGGTTAAAATAAACTATAATTGAATATCTGCCTCAGAAAACGTGAAAAAAGCCATTCACTAGCAAAAAATGTCCATTTATAGTTACCCATTCCTTCAAAAGCCTTATTAATTACTTTAAATAGTTTTATTATCCCATAATTAATTTTAAGTTGAATTGTTTTACGTTTTTATTAAAACAGACTATAATTGGATGCTTGCCTTCATAAATATGTACAAAAATCAACATATTTGTAAAAAAAATCCGTTTATAGTCTCTCATTCCTTCAAAAGCTTTATTACTCACTTTAAATAGTTTTATAATCTTATAATTGATTTTAGATTGAAGTTTTATACATTTTTGTCTAAAACAGACTATAATTGAACGTCTACCCTAAAAAACGTGAAGAAAACCCATTTATTAGCAAGAAAAGTCCATTTATAGTCACTTATTCCTTCAAAAGCCTTATTACTCACTTTAAATGGTTTTATAATCTTATAATTGATTTTAAGTTGAATTTTTATACATTTTTGGTTAAAGCAAATTATAATTGAATGTGTGACTTAGAAAATGTGAAGAAAAGCCATTCATTAGGAAGAAAAGTCCATTTATAGTCACCTATTCTATCAAAAGCCTTATTACTTGCTTTAAATAGTTTTATAATCACATAATTGATTTTAAGTTGAATTTTTTTTATATTTTTGGTTAAAATAGGCTATAATTGAATGCTTGCCTTAGAAAACATTTAGAAAAACTAATATATTTGTAAAAAAAATCCGTTTATATTCTCCCATTCCTTCAAAAGCCTTATTACTTGCTTTAAATGGTTTATAATCTCATAATTGATTTTATGTTGAATTTTTATACATTTGTAGTTCAAACAGACTATAATTGAATGTCTACCTCCGAAAACGTGAAGAAAAGCCATTCATTAGCAAGAAAAGTCCATTTATAGTCACTCATTCCTTCAAAA
>NW_018399467.1:19466-19691 GCF_002168275.2 Theobroma umbraticum | reverse complement strand
TGAAGAGAAGCCTTTCATTAGCACGAAAAGTCCATTTATAGTCACCCATTCTTTTGAAAGCCTTATTACTCACTTTACATGGATTTATGATCTCATATTTGATTTAAAGTTTAATTTTTTTTTACGTTTTTGCTTTAAATGGATTACAATTGAATGTCAGTCTCATGAAACATGAAAAAAAAGATATTCATTGGCAAGAAAAGTTCATTTATAGTCACCCATTCC
>NW_018399467.1:19157-19456 GCF_002168275.2 Theobroma umbraticum | reverse complement strand
TTATTACTCACTTTAAATGGTTTTATAATGTCATAATTGATTTTAAGTTAAATTCTTATTTATTTTTGGTTAAAACAAACTATAATTGAATGTGTGCCTCAAAAAACGTACAAAAAAACCATTCACTAGCAAGAAAAGTCTATTTATAGTCACTCATTCCTTCAAAAGCCTTATTAATTACTTTAACTGGTTTTATTATCTCATAATTTATTTTAAGTTGAATTTTTTTACGTTTTTGTTAAAACAGACTATAATTGGATGCCTGCCTCAAGAAACATGTAGAAAAATCAATATATTTA
>NW_018399467.1:18795-18959 GCF_002168275.2 Theobroma umbraticum | reverse complement strand
AAGTCCATTTATAGGCACCTATTCCTTCAAAAGCCTTATTACTCGCTTTAAATGAATTTAGAATCTCATATTTTATATTAAGTTCAATTTTTTTTTTACATTTTTGCTTCAAATAGATTACAATTGAATGTCTGTCTCATGAAACATGAAGAAAAAGATATTCA
>NW_018399467.1:18595-18695 GCF_002168275.2 Theobroma umbraticum | reverse complement strand
CTCAAGAAACATGTAGAAAAATCAATATATTTATAAAAAAAATCCGTTTATAGTTTCTCATTCTTTCAAAAGCTTTATTACTCACTTTAAATGGTTTTCT
>NW_018399467.1:18371-18585 GCF_002168275.2 Theobroma umbraticum | reverse complement strand
TTGATTTTAAGTTAAATTTTTATACATTTTTAGTTAAAACATACTATAATTGAATGTCTGCCCAAGAAAACGTGAAGAAAATCCATTTATTAGCAAGAAAAGTCCATTTATAGGCACTTATTCCTTCAAAAGCCTTATTACTCGTTTTAAATGAATTTAGAATCTCATATTTGATATTAAGTTCAATTTTTTTTTACATTTTTGCTTAAAATAG
>NW_018399467.1:17832-18024 GCF_002168275.2 Theobroma umbraticum | reverse complement strand
TTATTACTTGCTTTAAATGGTTTTATTATCCCATAATTGATTTTAAGTTGAATTAGTTTACATTTTTGGTTAAAATAGGCTATAATTGAATACTTGACTTGGAAAACATTTAGAAAAACTAATATATTTGTGAAAAATTCGTTCATATTCTCCCATTCCCTCAAAAGCCTTATTACTCACTTTAAATGGTTT
>NW_018399467.1:17552-17822 GCF_002168275.2 Theobroma umbraticum | reverse complement strand
TAATTGATTTTAAGTTGAATTTTTATACATTTGTGGTTAAAACAGACTATATTTGAACGTCTGCCTCCGAGAATGTGAAGAAAACTATTTATTAGCAAGAAAAGTCTATTTATAGTCAGCCATTCCTTCAAAAGACTTATTACTTGCTTTAAATAATTTTATTATCTCATAATTGATTTTAGGTTCAATTTTTTTACATTTTTGGTTAAAACAAACTATAATTGTATGCCTGCCTTGGGAAACATATAGAAAATTCATATATATGTAAAA
>NW_018399467.1:17268-17377 GCF_002168275.2 Theobroma umbraticum | reverse complement strand
AATCTAATAATTGATTTTAAGTTGAATGTTTTTACATTTTTTGTTAAAACAAACAATAATTGAAAATCTGCCCTAGAAAACGTGAAGAAAATCCATTTATTAGCAAGAA
>NW_018399467.1:17064-17258 GCF_002168275.2 Theobroma umbraticum | reverse complement strand
ATAGTCACTCATTCTTTCAAAAGCCTTATTACTCGCTTTAAAAGATTTTATAATCTCATATTTGATATTAAGTTCAATTTTTTTTTACAGTTTTGCTTAAAATAGATTACAATTGAATGTTTGCCTCATGAAATATGAACAAAAAGATATTCATTGGCAAGAAAAATCTATTTATAGTCACTCATTCCTTTAAA
>NW_018399467.1:16619-16750 GCF_002168275.2 Theobroma umbraticum | reverse complement strand
ATTTTTTTAAATTTTTAGTTAAAACAGGCTATAATTGAATATTTACCTTGAAAAACACTTAGAAAAACCAATATATTTGTAAAAAAAATTCGTTTATATTCTCCTATTCCTTCAAAAGCCTTATTACTCGC
>NW_018399467.1:16506-16609 GCF_002168275.2 Theobroma umbraticum | reverse complement strand
TTTATAATCTTATAATTGATTTTAAGTTGAATTTTTATACATTTGTGGTTAAAACAGACTACAATTGAATGTCTACCTCCGAAAACGTGAAGAAAAATCATTC
>NW_018399467.1:16273-16406 GCF_002168275.2 Theobroma umbraticum | reverse complement strand
CGCTTAAATGGTTTTATAATCTTAAAATTGATTTTAAGCTCAATTTGTTTTATGTTTTTGGTTAAAACAAACTCTAATTGAATGTCTATCTTAAGAAACATAAAGAAAAAAGCATTCATTAGAAAGAAAAGTC
>NW_018399467.1:15828-15941 GCF_002168275.2 Theobroma umbraticum | reverse complement strand
CAGACTATAATTAAATGTCTTCTTGAGGAAACACAAAGAAAAGCCATTCATTGGCAAGGGAAGTCCATTTATAATCACCCATTCCTTCAAAAGCCTTATTACTCACTTTAAAT
>NW_018399467.1:14828-15810 GCF_002168275.2 Theobroma umbraticum | reverse complement strand
TATTATTTACTTTAAATGATTTTATAATCTCATAATTGATTTAAAGTTAAATTTTTTTATATTTTAGGTCAAAATAGGCTATAATTGAATGTCTGTCTAGAAAAATGTGAAAAAAAACCTTTCATTAGAAAGAATAGTCTACTTATAGCCACCCATTTCTTCAAAAGCCTTATTACTCACTTTAAATAGTTTTATAATCCCAAAATTGATTTTAAGTTGAATTTTTTTAAATTTTTAGTTAAAACAGACATAATTGAATGTCTACCTCAAGAAATATAAAGAAAAAAGTAATCATAGGTAAGAAAAGTCCATTTATAGTCACCCATTCCATCAAAAGCCTTTTTACTTGCTTTAAATGGTTTTATAATCTCATATTTAATTTCAAGTTCAATTTTTTTTTACATTTTTGCTTAAAATAGTTTACAATTAAATGTCTACCTCGTGAAATATGAAGAAAAATATATTCATTGGTAAGAAAAGTCCATTTATAGTCACCCATTCCTTCAAAAGCCTTATTACTCACTTTAAATGGTTTTATATTCTCATAATTGATTTTAAGTTAAATTTTTTTATATATTTTTTTAAAACAAACTATAATTGAATCCCTACCATGAGACACATGTAAAAAAACCCATTTATTTGTAAGAAAAGTTCATTTATATTCTCTCATTCCTTCAAAAGCCTTATTACTCGTCGTAAATGGTTTTATAATCTCATAATTGATTTTGGTTTCAACTTGATTTACATTTTTAGTTCAAACAGATTATAATTGAATATCTACCCAATGAAATGTGAAGAAAAAGATATTCATTGACAATAAAAGTCCATTTATAGTCACCCATTCCTTCAACAGCCTTATTACTCGCCGTAAATAGTTTTATAATCTCATATTTGATTTTAAGATCAATTTTTTTTTTTTACATTTCTTCTTAAAATAGATTACAATTGAATGTCTGCCTTGTGAAACATGAAGAAAAAGATA
>NW_018399467.1:14563-14728 GCF_002168275.2 Theobroma umbraticum | reverse complement strand
CCTTTTTACTTGCTTTAAATGGTTTTATAATCTCATATTTAATTTCAAGTTCAAATTTTTTTACATTTTTGCTTAAAATAGATTACAATTAAATGTCTACCTCGTGAAACGTGAAGAAAAAGATATTCATTAGTAAGAAAAGTCCATTTATAGTCACCCATTCCT
>NW_018399467.1:14337-14553 GCF_002168275.2 Theobroma umbraticum | reverse complement strand
TATTACTCACTTTAAATGGTTTTATATTCTCATAATTGATTTTAAGTTAAATTATTTTATATTTTTAGTTAAAATAGACTATAATTGAATGTTTGTCTTGGGAAACATGAAGAAAAGCCATTCATTGATAAGAAAAATCCATTTATAGTCACCAATTCCTTTAAAAGCCTTATTACTTGCTTTAAATTATTTTATAATCTCATATTTGATTTTAAG
>NW_018399467.1:13862-14207 GCF_002168275.2 Theobroma umbraticum | reverse complement strand
TATTTGTAAGAAAAGTTCATTTATATTCTCTCATTCCTTCAAAAGCCTTATTACACGTCGTAAATGGTTTTATAATCTCATAATTGATTTTAGTTTCAACTTGATTTACATTTTTAGTTAAAACAGATTATAATTGAATATCTACCCAATGAAATCTGAAGAAAAAGATATTCATTGGCAATAAAAGTCCATTTATAGTCACCCATTCCTTCAACAGCCTTATTACTCGCTGTAAATGGTTTTATAATCTCATATTTGATTTTAAGATCAATTTTTTTTTTACATTTCTTCTTAAAATAGATTACAATTGAATGTCTGCCTCGTGAAACATGAAGAAAAAGATAT
>NW_018399467.1:13626-13847 GCF_002168275.2 Theobroma umbraticum | reverse complement strand
GTCCATTTATAGTCACCCATTCCTTCAAAAGCCTTACTACTCGCTTTAAATGGTATTATAATCTTGTAATTGATTTTAAATTAAATTTTTATACATTTTTAGTTAAAACAGACTATAATTAAATATCTACCTCATGAAACATGAAGAAAAAGATATTCACTGGCAATAAAAGTCCATTTATACTCACCCATTCCTTCAAAAGCCTTATTACTCGCTTTAAA
>NW_018399467.1:13200-13391 GCF_002168275.2 Theobroma umbraticum | reverse complement strand
CTTATTACTTACTTTAAATGATTTTATTATCCCATAATTGATTTTAAGTTAAATATTTTTATATTTTTGATTAAAATAGACTATATTTGAATGCTTACCCTGGGAAACATGTAGAAAAACTAATATATTTGTAATAAAAGTCCATTTATATTCTCCTATTCCTTTAAAAGCCTTATTACTTGCTTTAAATG
>NW_018399467.1:12549-13190 GCF_002168275.2 Theobroma umbraticum | reverse complement strand
CTCATAATTGATTTTAAGTTAAATTTTTATACATTTTTTGTTAAAATAGACTATAAATGTATATTTGCCTCAAAAAACATGAAAAAAAACCATTCATTAGCAAGAAAGTTCATTTATAGTCGCTTATTCTTTCAAAAGCCTTATTATTCACTTTAAATGGATTTATGATCTCACATTGGATTTTAAGTTCAATTTTTTTTTACATTTTTGCTTAAAATAGATTACAATTGAATATCAGTCTCCTGAAACATGAAGAAAAATATATTAATTGAGAAGAAAAGTCTATTTATAGTCACCCATTCCTTCAAAAACCTTATTACTCCCTTTAAATAGTTTTATAATCTCATAATTGATTTTAAGTTGAATTTTTATTCATTCTTGATTAAAACAAAATATAATTGAATGTTTGCCTTAAAAAAAGAGAAGAAAAGCCATCATTAGTAAAAAAAGTCTATTTATAGTCACCCATCCCTTCAAAAGCCTTATTACTTGCTTTAAATGGTTTTATTATCCCATAATTAATTTCAAGTTGAATTTTTTTATATTTTTATTAAAGCAGACTATAATTGAATACCTACCTCAGGAAACATGTAGAAAAACTAATATATTTATAAAAAAAAATCCGTTTATAGTCTCACATT
>NW_018399467.1:11771-12268 GCF_002168275.2 Theobroma umbraticum | reverse complement strand
TTAAGTTCAATTTTTTTTTACATTTTTGCTTAAAATAGATTACAATTGAATGTCAGCCTCATGAAACATGAAGAAAAAGATATTCATTGGCAAGAAAAGTCCATTGATAGTCACCTATTCCTTCAAAAGCCTTATTACTCGCTTTAAATAGTTTTATAATCTCATAATTGATTTTAAGATGAATTTTTATATATTTTTTATTAAAGCAGACTATAATTGAATGTGTGCTTTAGAAAATGTGAAGAAAAGCCATTCATTAGCAAGAAAAGTCCATTTATAGTCACCCATTCTATCCAAAGCCTTATTACTTGCTTTAAATAGTTTTATTATCCCATATTTGATTTTAAGTTGATTGTTTTTACATTTTTGGTTAAAATAGGCTATAATTGAATGGTTGACTTCAAAAACATGTAGAAAAACCAACATATTTGTAAAAAAAATCTGTTTGTAGTCTTTCATTTCTTCAAAAGCCTTATTACTCGTTTTAAATAATTTTA
>NW_018399467.1:11619-11761 GCF_002168275.2 Theobroma umbraticum | reverse complement strand
ATTGATTTTAAGTTGAATATTTATACATTTGCTGTTAAAGCAGACTATAATTGAATTTCTGCCTCCAAAAATGTGAAGAAAAACCATTCATTAGCAAGAAAAGTCTATTTATAGACACCCATTCCTTCAAAAGCCTTATTAC
>NW_018399467.1:11479-11609 GCF_002168275.2 Theobroma umbraticum | reverse complement strand
TAGTTTTATTATCTCATAATTGATTTTAAGTTGAATTCTTTTACATTTTAGTTAAAACAGACCATAATTGAATACCTACCTCAGGAAGCAGACTATAATTAAATGTCTACCTTAAGAAATATAAAGAAAA
>NW_018399467.1:10278-11379 GCF_002168275.2 Theobroma umbraticum | reverse complement strand
TTTTTTTTTATATTTCACAAGGCAGACATTCAATTGTAATCTATTTTAAGGAAAAATATAAAAAAAATTGAACTTCATATCAAATATGAGATTATAAAATCATTTAAAGTGAGTAATAAGGCTTTTGAAGGAATAGGTGACTATAAATGGACTTTTCTTGCTAATAAATGGATTTTCTTCACGTTTTCTAGGGCAAACATTCAACTATAGTCTGTTTTAACAAAAAAATGTATAAAAATTCAACTTAAAATCAATTATGAGATTATAAAACCATTTAAAGCGAGTAATAAAGTATTTGAAGGAATGAGAGACTATAAACTGATTTTTTTTACAAATATATTAATTTTTCTACATGTTTCCTAAGGCAGGCATCCAATTATAGTCTGTTTTAACAAAAACGTAAAAAGATTTCAACTTAAAATAATTTCTGAGATAATAAAACCATTTAAAGTAATTAATAAGGCTTTTGAAGGAATGGGTGACTATAAATGGACTTTTCTTGCTAGTGAATGGCTTTTCTTCACCTTTTTTGAGGCAGATATTCAATTATAGTTTGTTTTAACCAAAAATCAATAAATATCTAGCTTAAAATCAATTATGACATTATAAAACTATTTAAAATGAGTAAAGGCTTTTGAAGGAATGAGTGACTATAAATGAACTTTTCTTGCCAATGAATTTTTTTTTTCATATTTCACGAGGCTGACATTCAATTGTAATCTATTTTAAGCAAAAATCTAACAAAAAATTGAACTTAAAATTAAATATAAGATCATAAATCCATTTGAAGTGAGTAATAAGGCTTTCGAAAGAATGGGTGACCATAAATGGACTTTTCTTGCTAATGAAAGGCTTTTCTTCACATTTTCTGAGGCAGACAACAATTATAATCTGTTCTAAAAAAATGTATAAACATTTAACTTAAAATCAATTATGAGATTCTAAATCCATTTAAAGCGAGTAATAACGCTTTTGAAGTAATAAGAGAAAATAAATAGACTTTTATTACAAATATATTGGTTTTTCTACATGTTTCCTGAGGCAAGTATTCAATTATAGTTTGTTTTAACTAAAAATGAATAAAAATTTAGCTTAAAATCA
>NW_018399467.1:10032-10178 GCF_002168275.2 Theobroma umbraticum | reverse complement strand
GACTTTAAATGGTGGTATAATCTCATAATTGACTTTAAGTTGAATTTTTATACATTTTTAGTTAAAACAGAATATAATTGAATGTGTGCCTCAGAAAATGTGAAGAAAAGCCATTCATTAGCAAGAAAATTCTATTTATAGTCACC
>NW_018399467.1:9809-10022 GCF_002168275.2 Theobroma umbraticum | reverse complement strand
AAAGCCTTATTACTTGCTTTAAATGGTTTTATTATCCGATAATTGATTTTAAGTTGAAGTTTTTCACTTTTTTAGTTAAAAAAGACTGTAATTGAATGCTTGCCTTAGAAACATGTAAAAAGACTAATATATTTATAAAAAAAAGTATATTTATGTTCTCCTATTCCTTCAAAAGCCTTATTACTTGTTTTAAATGATTTTATAATCTCATAA
>NW_018399467.1:9674-9799 GCF_002168275.2 Theobroma umbraticum | reverse complement strand
GTTGAATTTTTATACATTTTTAGTTAAAACAGACTATAATTGAATGTCTGCTTCAAAAAACATGACAAAAAGCTAATCATTAGCAAGAAAAGTCCATTTATAGTCACCCATTCTTTCAAAAGCCT
>NW_018399467.1:9332-9664 GCF_002168275.2 Theobroma umbraticum | reverse complement strand
TTTAAATGGTTTTATGATCTCATATTTGATTTTAAGTTCAATTTTTTTTATATTTTTGCTTAAAATAGATTACAATTGAATGTCAACCTCAGGAAACGTGAAGAAAAAGATATTCATTGGGAAGAAAAGTCTATTTATAGTCACCTATTCCTTCTAAAGCCTTATTACTCACTTTAAATGGTTTTCTAACCTCATAATTAATTTTAAGTTGAATTTTTATTCATTTTTGGTTAAAACAAACTATAATTATTGTCCGCCTTAGAAATCGTGAAGAAAAACCATTCATTAGCAAGAAAAGTCCATTTATAGTCGCCTATTCCTTCAAAAGCCTT
>NW_018399467.1:8854-9298 GCF_002168275.2 Theobroma umbraticum | reverse complement strand
AAATTAAATTTTTTTATATTTTTTGTTAAAACAGACTATAATTGAATGCTTACCTTGAGAAACGTGTAGAGAAACCTATATATTTGTAAAACAAGTAGATTTATAGTCTCTCATTCCTTCAAAAGCTTTATTACTCGTTTTAAATGGTTTTATCATCTCATAATTGATTTTAGGTTCAATTTTTTTACATTTTTTATTAAAACAGACAACAATTGAATGTTTGCTTGAGAAAACATGAAGAAAAGTCATTCGTTGGCAAGAAAAGTCCATATATAGTCACCCATTCCTTCAAAGGCCTTATTACTCATTTTAAATAGTTTTACAATCTCGTAATTTATTTTAAGTTAAATTTTTTTACATTTTGGGTTAAAACAGACAATAATTGAATGTCTACCTCAAGAAACATAAAGAAAAAAGCATCAATTGGCAAGAAAAGTCTATTTA
>NW_018399467.1:8637-8844 GCF_002168275.2 Theobroma umbraticum | reverse complement strand
TTCTTTCAAAAGCCTTATTACTCGCTTTAAATGGTTTCATAACTTCATAATTGATATTAAGTTAAATTTTTTTATTTTTTTGGTTAAAACTGACTATATTTGAATGTCTGCCTCAAGAAACATAAAGAAAAAGGTATCTATTGGCAAGAAAAATTCATTTATAGTTACCAATTCCTTCAAAAGCTTTATTACTCGCTTTAAATGGTT
>NW_018399467.1:8464-8612 GCF_002168275.2 Theobroma umbraticum | reverse complement strand
TTAAATTTTTACTTTTTTGGTTAAAATAGACTATATTTGAATGTCAACCTCAAGAAAAGTAAAGAAAAAAGCATCCATGGGTAAGAAAAGTCCTTTTATAGTCTGTCATTCCTTCAAAAGCCTTATTACTCGCTTTAAATGGTTTTAT
>NW_018399467.1:8284-8364 GCF_002168275.2 Theobroma umbraticum | reverse complement strand
TCTCTCATTCCTTCAAAAGCCTTATTACTCGCTTTAAATGGTTTTATAATCTTAGAGTTGATTTTAAGTTCAATTTTTAT
>NW_018399467.1:8149-8274 GCF_002168275.2 Theobroma umbraticum | reverse complement strand
TTAAAACTATCTATAATTGAATGTTTGCCTTTAAAAACTTGAAGAAAAACCATTGCTTAGCAAAAAAAAAATCCATTTACAGTCAACTATTCCTTCAAAAGCCTTATTACTTGCTCTAAATAGTT
>NW_018399467.1:7975-8138 GCF_002168275.2 Theobroma umbraticum | reverse complement strand
TAATTGATTTTAAGTTGAATTCTTTTACATTTTTAGTTAAAACAAACTATAATTAAATGCCTGCCTCGGGAAACATATAGAAAAATTCATATATTTGCAAAAAAAGTCGATTTATAGTCTTTCATTCCTTCAAAAGCATTATTACTCGCTTTAAATGGTTTTA
>NW_018399467.1:7570-7754 GCF_002168275.2 Theobroma umbraticum | reverse complement strand
AAGCCTTATTACTCACTTTAAATGGTTTTATAATCTCATAATTGACTTTCAGTTAAATTTATTTACATTTTTAGTTAAAACAGGCTATAATTGAATGTCTACATCAAGAAACATAAAGAAAAATAATCAATTGCAAGAAAAGTCCATTTATAGTCATCCATTCCTTCAAAAGCCTTATTACTCA
>NW_018399467.1:7156-7447 GCF_002168275.2 Theobroma umbraticum | reverse complement strand
AACAGATTATAATTATATGTCTGCCTTAGAAAATGTGAAGAAAAGCCTTTCATTAGCAAGAAAAGTCTATTTATGGTCACCCATTCTTTCGAAAGCCTTATTACTTACTTTAAATAGATTTATGATCTCATATTTAATTGTAAGCTCAATTTTTTTTAGATTTTTGCTTCAAATAGATTACAATTGAATGTCAGCCTCGTTAAACATGAAAAAAAAAATTCATTGGCAAGAAAAGTTCATTTATAGTCACTCTTTCCTTCAAAAGCCTTATTACTCACTTTAAATGGTTTT
>NW_018399467.1:6826-6971 GCF_002168275.2 Theobroma umbraticum | reverse complement strand
CTCGCTTTAAATGGATTTAGAATCTCATAATTGATTTTAAGTTAAATTTTTATACATTTTTTTAGAACAGTTTATAATTGTATGTCTGCCTCAGAAAATATGAAGAAAAGCCTTTCATTAGCAAGAAAAGTCCATTTATGGTCAC
>NW_018399467.1:6644-6816 GCF_002168275.2 Theobroma umbraticum | reverse complement strand
GAAAGCCTTATTACTCACTTTAAATGGATTTATGATCTCATATTTAATTTTAAGTTCAATTTTTTTTAGATTTTTGCTTAAAATAGATTACAATTAAATGTCAGCCTCGTGAAACATGAAAAAAAATATTCATTGGCAAGAAAAGTTCATTTATAGTCACTCATTCCTTCAA
>NW_018399467.1:6395-6564 GCF_002168275.2 Theobroma umbraticum | reverse complement strand
ATTTTAAGCTAAATTTTTATTCATTTTTGGTTAAAACAAACTATAATTGAATATATGCCTCAAAAAACGTGCAAAAAAGCCATTCACTAGCAAGAAAAGTTCATTTATAGCCACTCATTCCTTCAAAAGCCTTATTAATTACTTTAAATGGTTTTATTATCTCATAATT
>NW_018399467.1:6010-6158 GCF_002168275.2 Theobroma umbraticum | reverse complement strand
AAATGGTTTTATAATCTCATAATTGATTTTAAGTTGAATTTTTATACGTTTTTTGTTAAAACAGACTATAGTTGAATGTCTGCCCTAGAAAATGTGAAGAAAATCCATTTATTAGCAAGAAAAGTCCATTTATAGTCACCCATTCCTT
>NW_018399467.1:5726-5847 GCF_002168275.2 Theobroma umbraticum | reverse complement strand
AAAAATCCATTTATAGTCACCCATTTCTTCAAAAGCCTTATTACTCGCTTTAAAGAGTTTTATAATTTCATAATTGATTTTTAGTTAAATTTTTAAACATTTTTAGTTAAAGCAAATTATA
>NW_018399467.1:5566-5679 GCF_002168275.2 Theobroma umbraticum | reverse complement strand
TGATTTTAAGTTGAATTTTTTTAAATTTTTAGTTAAAACAAACTATAATTGAATACTTTCCTTGGAAAACATTTAGAAAAACCAATATATTTGTAAAAAAAATCCGTTTATAT
>NW_018399467.1:5387-5535 GCF_002168275.2 Theobroma umbraticum | reverse complement strand
CTTTAAATGGTTTATAATCTCATAATTGATTTTATATTGAATTTTTATACATTTGTAATTAAAATAGACTATAATTGAATGTCTACCTCTAAAAACGTGAAGAAAAGCCATTCATTATCAAGAAAAGTCTATTTATAGTCACTCATTC
>NW_018399467.1:5222-5377 GCF_002168275.2 Theobroma umbraticum | reverse complement strand
CTTATTACTTGCTTTAAATAGTTTTATTATCCCATAATTAATTTTCAGTTGAATTCTTTTATATTTTTGGTTAAAACAAACTATAATTGAATGCCTTTTTCGGGAAACATATAGAAAAATTCATATATTTGTAAAAAAAATCCATTTATAGTCTC
>NW_018399467.1:4962-5122 GCF_002168275.2 Theobroma umbraticum | reverse complement strand
TTACTCCCTTTAAATAGTTTTATAATCTCATAATTGTTTTTAAGTTGAATTTTTATTCATTCTTGATTAAAACAATATATAATTGAATGTTTGCCTCAAAAAACATGAAGAAAAGCCATCATTAGTAAGAAAAGTCCATTTATAGTCACCCATCCCTTCA
>NW_018399467.1:4801-4952 GCF_002168275.2 Theobroma umbraticum | reverse complement strand
TACTTGCTTTAAATGGTTTTATTATCCCATAATTAATTTCAAGTTCATTTTTTTTATATTTTTGTTAAAGCAGACTATAATTTAATACCTGCCTCAGGAAACATGTAGAAAAACTAATATATTTATAAAAAAAATTCGTTTATAGTCTCAC
>NW_018399467.1:4272-4417 GCF_002168275.2 Theobroma umbraticum | reverse complement strand
CGCTTTAAATAGTTTAATAATCTCATAATTGATTTTAAGATGAATTTTTATATATTTTTGATTAAAGCAGACTATAATTGAATGTGTACTTTAGAAAATGTGAAGAAAAGCTATTCATTAGCAAGAAAAGTCCATTTATAGTCAC
>NW_018399467.1:4042-4262 GCF_002168275.2 Theobroma umbraticum | reverse complement strand
AAAAGCCTTATTACTTGCTTTAAATAGTTTTATTATCCTATATTTGATTTTAAGTTGATTTTGTTTACATTTTTGGTTAAAACAGGCTATAACTGAATGCTTGCCTTCAAAAACATGTAGAAAAACCAACATATTTGTAAAAAAAATCCGTTTGTAGTCTCTCATTTCTTCAAAATCCTTATTACTCGCTTTAAATAATTTTATAATCCCATAATTGATT
>NW_018399467.1:3670-3860 GCF_002168275.2 Theobroma umbraticum | reverse complement strand
AAGCCTTATTACTCGCTTTAAATAGTTTTATTATCCCATAATTGATTTTAAGTTAAATTCTTTTACATTTTTAGTTAAAACAGACCATAACTAAATACCTACCTCGGGAAGCAGACTATAATTGAATGTCTACCTTAAGAAACATAAAGAAAAAAGCATCCATTGGCAAGAAAAGTCCATTTATAGTCAC
>NW_018399467.1:3428-3570 GCF_002168275.2 Theobroma umbraticum | reverse complement strand
CTTGCTTTAAATAGTTTTATTATCCCATAATTGATTTTCAGTTGAATTCTTTTACGTTTTTGGTTAAAACAAACGATAATTGAATGCTTTCTTCGAGAAACATATAGAAAAATTCATATATTTATAAAAAAAGTCTATTTAT
>NW_018399467.1:2996-3180 GCF_002168275.2 Theobroma umbraticum | reverse complement strand
TTTTATTATCCTATAATTTATTTTAAGTTGAATTTTTTTAGTTAAAACAGATTATAATTGGATGCCTGCCTCAGGAAACATGTAGAAAAATCAATATATTTATAAAAAAATTCGTTTATAGTCTCTCATTTTTCAAAAGATTTATTACTCGCTTTAAATGGTTTTATAATCTCATAATTGATTT
>NW_018399467.1:2627-2857 GCF_002168275.2 Theobroma umbraticum | reverse complement strand
AGTCCATTTATAGTCACTCATTCCTTCAAAAGCCTTATTACTCGCTTTAAATGAATTTATTATCTCATATTTGATTTTAAGTTCAATTTTTATACAGTTTTGGTTAAAGCAAATTATAATTGAATGTGAGCCTTAGAAAATGTGAAAAAAAGCCATTCATTAGGAAGAAAAGTCCATTTGTAGTCACTTATTCCATCAAAAGCCTTCTTACTTGCTTTAAATGGTTTTAT
>NW_018399467.1:2503-2617 GCF_002168275.2 Theobroma umbraticum | reverse complement strand
TTGATTTTAAGTTGAATTTGTTTAAATTTTTAGTTAAAACAGGCTATAATTGAATGCTTGCCTTGGAAAACATTTAGAAAAACCAATATATTTGTAAAAAAAATCCGTTTATAT
>NW_018399467.1:2071-2317 GCF_002168275.2 Theobroma umbraticum | reverse complement strand
AAATGTGAAGAAAAGCCATCCATTAGGAAGAAAAGTCCATTTATAGTCACCTATTCCATCAAAAGCCTTCTTACTTGCTTTAAATGGTTTTAGTATCCCATAATTGATTTTAAGTTAAATTTGCTTACATTTTTGGTTAAAACAGGCTATGATTGAATGCTTGCCTTGGAAAACACTTAGAAAAACTAATATATTTGTAAAAAAAATCCGTTTATATTCTTCCATTCCTTCAAAAGCCTTATTATT
>NW_018399467.1:1758-1894 GCF_002168275.2 Theobroma umbraticum | reverse complement strand
AAAGTCCATTTATAGTCACCCATTCCTTCAAAAGACTTATTACTTGCTTTAAATAGTTTTATTATCTCATAATTGTTTTTAGGTTGAATTTTTTTACATTTTTTGTTAAAACAGACTATAATTGAATGTTCACCTT
>NW_018399467.1:1474-1607 GCF_002168275.2 Theobroma umbraticum | reverse complement strand
TTTTTTGTTAAAAAAAATTATAATTAAATGTCTGCCTTAGAAAACGTAAAGAAAATCCATTTATTAGCAAGAAAAGTCAATTTATAGTCACACATTCTTTCAAAAGCCTTATTAATCGCTTTAAATGATTTTA
>NW_018399467.1:1221-1374 GCF_002168275.2 Theobroma umbraticum | reverse complement strand
TTATCCCATAATTGATTTTAAGTTGAATTTGTTTACATTTTTGGTTAAAACAGGATATAATTGAATGCTTGCCTTGGAAAACATTTAGGAAAACCAATATATTTGTAACAAAAATCCGTTTATATTCTCCCATTCTTTCAAAAGCCTTATTAC
>NW_018399467.1:957-1211 GCF_002168275.2 Theobroma umbraticum | reverse complement strand
TGGTTTTATAATCTTCTAATTGATTTTAAGTTGAATATTTATACATTTGTGGTTAAAACAGACTATATTTGAATGTTTGCCTTCGAAAACATGAAGAAAAACCATTTATTAGCAAGAAAAGTCCATTTATACACACCCATTCCTTTAAAAGGCTTATTACTTGCTTTAAATAGTTTTATTATCTCATAACTGATTTTAGGTTGAATTTTTTTACATTTTTTGTTAAAACAAGCTATAATTGAATGCCTGCCTTG
>NW_018399467.1:508-627 GCF_002168275.2 Theobroma umbraticum | reverse complement strand
TAGTCACCCATTCCTTTGAAAGCCTTATTACTCGCTTTAAATGGTTTTATAATCGCAAAATTGATTCTAAGTTAAATTTATTTATCTTTTTGATTAAAACAGACTATAATTGAATGTCT
>NW_018399467.1:410-498 GCF_002168275.2 Theobroma umbraticum | reverse complement strand
ACATAAAGAAAAAAGCATCCATTGGCAAGAAAAATCCATTTATAGTCACCCACTCTTTCAAAAGCCTTATTACTCATTTTAAATGGTT
>NW_018399467.1:258-400 GCF_002168275.2 Theobroma umbraticum | reverse complement strand
ATAATTGATTTTAAGTTAAATTTTTATACATTTTTTGTTAAAGCAAATTAGAATTGAATGTGTGCCTTAGAAAATGTGAAGAAAAGCTATTCATTAGGAAGAAAAGTCCATTTATAGTCACCTATTCCATCAAAAGCCTTAT
>NW_018399467.1:0-237 GCF_002168275.2 Theobroma umbraticum | reverse complement strand
TTATCCCATAATTGATTTTAAGTTGAATTTGTTTACATTTTTGGTTAAAACAGGCTATAATTAAATGCTTGCCTTAGAAAACATTTAGAAAAACTAATATATTTGTAAAAAACATCCGTTTATATTCTCCCATTCTTCAAAATTCTTATTACTCTCTTTAAATGGTTTTATAATTTCATAGTTGATTTTAAGTTGAATTTTTATACATTTGTGGTTAAAACAGACTATATTTGAATG
>NW_018399466.1:897-1001 GCF_002168275.2 Theobroma umbraticum | reverse complement strand
AAGGCATCGGTGTCTATAAATAGACTTTTTTGCTAATGGATATCTTTTTCTTCACATTTCTCAAGGTAAATATACAATTATAATCTGTTTTAGTAAAAAAGATA
>NW_018399466.1:767-887 GCF_002168275.2 Theobroma umbraticum | reverse complement strand
AATTTAAACCAATTATGAGGTTATAAAGTCATTTAAAGCGAGTAATAAGACTTTTGAAGATATCGGTGTCTATAAATAGAATTGTTTTCCTAATGGATATCTTTTTCCTCATGTTTCTCG
>NW_018399466.1:492-743 GCF_002168275.2 Theobroma umbraticum | reverse complement strand
TTTTAATAATAAATATAAAAAATTTTAAATTAAAATTAATTATGAGATTAAAAAGCTATTTAAAGCGAGTAATAAGGCTTTCGAAGGCATTGGTTACTATAAAAAAAACTTTTCTTACCAATGGATGTTTTTTTTTTTACGTTTCTTAAGGCAGACATTCAATTATAATCTATTTTACTAAAAAATATAAAAAAGAACAACTTAAAACTAATTATGAGATTAAAAAACTATTTAAAGCGAGTAATAAGGTT
>NW_018399466.1:224-362 GCF_002168275.2 Theobroma umbraticum | reverse complement strand
CTTAAAACTAATTATGAGATTAAAAAACTATTTATAGTGAGTAATAAGGCTTTCAAAGGCATGGGTTACTATAAATGGACTTTCCTTACCAATGGATATCTTTTTCTTTATGTTTATAGAGGCAGACATTCAATTGTA
>NW_018399466.1:0-138 GCF_002168275.2 Theobroma umbraticum | reverse complement strand
GGTGACTATAAATAGACTTTTCTTGCCAATGGATATCTTTTTCTTAACGTTTCGTAAGGTAGACATTCAATTATAATATGTTTGAATAAAAAATATAAAAAAGTTTAACTTAAAACTAATTATGAGATTAAAAAACTA
>NW_018399465.1:4140-4296 GCF_002168275.2 Theobroma umbraticum | reverse complement strand
ATTCATTGGCAAGAAAAGTCTATTTATAGTCATCCATTCCTTCAAAAGCCTTTTGACTTGTTTTAAAAGGTTTTATAATCTCATAATAGATTTTACATTGAATTTTTTATATTTTTGGTTAAAACAGATTATAATTGAATGTCTACCTCGAGAAAT
>NW_018399465.1:3833-3982 GCF_002168275.2 Theobroma umbraticum | reverse complement strand
AATCTCAAAATTAATTTTAAGTTCAAATTTTTTATATTTTTGGTTAAAACAGATGATAATTGAAAATCTAGCAACAGTAACATAAAGAAAAAAGTATTCATTGGAAAGAAAAGTCCATTTATAGTCACTCATTCCTTTAAAAGCCTTAT
>NW_018399465.1:3043-3172 GCF_002168275.2 Theobroma umbraticum | reverse complement strand
TTATTACTTGCTTTAAATGGTTTTATAAACTAATAATTGATTTTAAATTGAATTGTTTTTCATTTTTAGTTAAAACAGACTAGAATTGAATATCTACCTCAAGAAACATGAAGAAAAAAGCATTTATGG
>NW_018399465.1:2883-3027 GCF_002168275.2 Theobroma umbraticum | reverse complement strand
ATAGTCACCCATTCTCTTAAAAGCCTTATTACTCACTTTAAATGGTTTTATAATGCTATAGTTGATTTTAAGTTGAATTGTTTTACATCTTTGGTTAAAACAGACTATAATTGAATGTCTATCTTGAGAAACATAAAGAAAAAG
>NW_018399465.1:2626-2873 GCF_002168275.2 Theobroma umbraticum | reverse complement strand
GCAAGAAAAGTCCATTTATAGTCACCCATTCCTTCAGAAGCATTATTACTCACTTTAAATGGTTTTATAATATCAAAACTAATTCTAATTTGAATTCTTTGTACATTTTTGGTTAAAGCAGATTATAATTGAACGTAAACTTTGAGAAACCTGAAGAAAAAGGCATTTATTGGCAAGAAAAGTCTATTTATAGTTACCCATTCCTTCAAAAGTTTTATTACCCACTTTAAATAGTTTTCTAATCTCA
>NW_018399465.1:2270-2616 GCF_002168275.2 Theobroma umbraticum | reverse complement strand
TAAGTTGAATTGTTTTACATTTTTTTTAAATTAGACTATAATTGAATGCTTGGCTTAGGAACATGTAGACAAAGCCATTCATTTGGAAGAAAAGTCTATTTATACTCTCTTAATCCTTCGAAAACCTTATTACTCGCTTTAAATGATTATATAATATAATAATTGATTTTAAGTTGAATTATTTTACATTTTTAGTTAAAACAGAGTACAATTGAATGTTTACCTTAAGAAACGTTAAAAAAAATGCATTCATTGGCTAGCAAGGTCTATTTATAGTCACTAATTCCTTTAAAAGCCTCATTACTCACTTTAAATGGTTTTATTATCTCAAAATTGATTTTTAGTT
>NW_018399465.1:1897-2115 GCF_002168275.2 Theobroma umbraticum | reverse complement strand
TGAAGAAAAAGGTATTCATTGGTAAGAAAAGCCCATTTATGGTCACCTATTCCTTTAAAAGCCTTATTATTCACTTTAAATGGTTTTATAATCCCATAATTGATTTTAGATTAAATTTATCTAAATTTTGGTTAGAACAGATTATAATGGAATGTCTACCCTAAGAAATATGAAGAAAAAGGTATTCATTGGCAAGAAAAGTCCATTTATAGTCACCC
>NW_018399465.1:1334-1699 GCF_002168275.2 Theobroma umbraticum | reverse complement strand
AAATAGTTTTATAATCTCAAAATTGATTTTAATTTGAATTCTTTGTACATTTTCAGTTAAAACTGATTACAATCGAATTTCTACCACGGGAAACATGAAAAAAAATGCATTCATTGGTAAAAAAAGTTCATTTATTGTCACCCATCCCTTTAAAGGCCTTATTACTTGCTTTAAATAGTTTTATAATCTCATAGTTGATTTTAGGTTAAATTTATTTACATTTTTAGTTAAAACAGATTATATTGAATGTTTACCTTGGGAAACGTGAAAAAAAAGATATTCATTAGAAAGAAAAGCCCATTCATAGTCAATCATTCCTTCAAAAGCCTTATTACTCACATTAAATGGCTTTATAATCTCATAAT
>NW_018399465.1:871-1214 GCF_002168275.2 Theobroma umbraticum | reverse complement strand
TTAGTAAGAAAAGTCTATTTATAGTCACTCATTTCCTTAAAAGCCTTATTACTCGCTTTAAATTATTTTATAATCTCGTAATTGATTTTACATTAAATTTTTTTACATTTTTGGTTAAAACATATTGTAATTGAATGTCTACCTTGAGAAATGTGAAGAAAATGCATTCATTGGTAAGAAAAGCCCATTTATAGTCACACATTCGTTTAAAAGCCTTATTACTCGCTTTAAATGGTTTTCAAATCTCAAAATTGATGTTAGCTTAAATTCTTTGTACATTTTTAGTTAAAATAGATTATAATTGAATGTCGACTGTGAGAAATGTGAAGAAAAAGACATTCAT
>NW_018399465.1:121-653 GCF_002168275.2 Theobroma umbraticum | reverse complement strand
TTATTACTTGCTTTAAATAGTTTTATAATCTCATAATTGATTTTAATTTGAATTCTTTGTGCATTTATTATTAAAACAGATTGTAAATTGAATATCTATCTCCAGAAACATGAAAAAAAGGCTTTCATTATTAAGAAAAGTCTATTTATATTCACTCATTCCTTCAAAAGCGTTATTACTCACTTTGAATGGTTTTATAATCTCATCATTGATTTTAGGTTAAATATTTTTATATTTTTTATTAGAACAGATTCTAATTGAATGTCTGGCGTAGGAAACATGAAAACAAAAGTATTCATTGGCATGACGAGTCCATTTACAGTCACCTATTCTTTCAAAAGCCTTATTACTAAGTTTAAATAGTTTTATAATCCTAGAATTGATTTTAAATTGAATTTTTTTTTACATTTTTAGCTAAAACAGATTATAATTGAATGTCTGCCTTGAGAAACATATAGAAAAAGGTTTTCATGCACAAGAAAAATCCATTTCTAATAACCCATACCTTCAAAAGCCTTATTACTCACTTTAA
>NW_018399465.1:0-111 GCF_002168275.2 Theobroma umbraticum | reverse complement strand
AATCTAAAAATTGATTTTAAGTTCAATTTGTTTTTATATTTTTGGTTAAAACATATCATAATTGAATGTCTACCTCAAGAAACATGAAGAAAAATACATTCATTGGCAAGA
>NW_018399464.1:2466-2606 GCF_002168275.2 Theobroma umbraticum | reverse complement strand
TTTATATTTTATTTTAATTTTTGATTCTTATATTATATATTTTATTTTAATATTCTTTATTTTAATTATAATAGTATAAAATATTTTGAATAAGGTAATAAAGTTGAAGGGTAAAATTATCTTTAAGAACATTACAGAGT
>NW_018399464.1:2021-2456 GCF_002168275.2 Theobroma umbraticum | reverse complement strand
GTGATTGCATTGCAATCTTACATTGCAGTGGTCTGTTACAAAACAAATACTGCAATGTAATTTAATTGGACACATTGCAAAAAATGTGCTCTAACTTCCCTGATACCAAATGCAACCTTACTGTGAAGTGGCCAACCGCAAGGTCGCCGACTAGGAGTGGTAGGATAGATTTTTTTTTAGAAAAATTATAATTTGATAATTTTAAAAATTAATTAAACATAAAATTATCATTTCAATATTATCATCTCATTAAACAAAAAGAAATATTAATAATTGATTAACGGTAGAACTTATGTGTCTAGCGAAAAATATTCTTTTAAGACAAGTGTTTATTTTAAAAACTAATGAACCCATGTGAAATTATAATTAAAACTTGAGAATATGTTAGAACACCAAACTAAAAAACTTAGAAATTGGCTTCAAGGCGTGTATCAA
>NW_018399464.1:1651-1779 GCF_002168275.2 Theobroma umbraticum | reverse complement strand
AGTATAGAAGAAAACTTGGAAGATGTTTGAGGAAGAAGAAGGAAAGATATTACTGTTTTTTCTGATTTTCATTAGATAAGGAGGGTCATCTTTTATAGGCATAGATGCCTGTTCTCAACAGACACTAT
>NW_018399464.1:1153-1263 GCF_002168275.2 Theobroma umbraticum | reverse complement strand
TAACCGAAATTGCATGGTAGACTTTGCTTTGAACCAGCTATTCCATTTGGTTAATCGAACACATTTCACACAATGATTTCAACACTAATGAA
The DNA here is from genome assembly GCF_002168275.2 of Theobroma umbraticum. Lineage (NCBI taxonomy): Eukaryota > Viridiplantae > Streptophyta > Magnoliopsida > Malvales > Malvaceae > Theobroma > Theobroma umbraticum. Next base: position 1,171 of record NW_018399464.1, on the reverse strand, counting down.
TGCACAGTATCCGGCGAC
>NW_018399464.1:575-806 GCF_002168275.2 Theobroma umbraticum | reverse complement strand
TTGTTAAAGGATCCGTCAAATTTTCACTAGACCTCACAAAAGTTATAGTGATCATTCCATCAGAAATTAACTGTCTAACATAGCTATGTCTTAATCCAATATGTCTAGACTTCCCATTATACACTTGGTTATATGCTTTTGCTAGAGTTGCTTCATTATCACAACGGATAGAAATTTGAGAAATTGGTTTAGGCCATAAAGGCACACCATAGAGTAAATTTCTTAGCCATT
>NW_018399464.1:0-139 GCF_002168275.2 Theobroma umbraticum | reverse complement strand
TTGCATATTGTAATTGATCAACAGTCCTACCAGAATTAGGTACTAATTTAATTTAAAGATCCATGGGTGTAGATGCTGGTATACGATTAGTAATGTCACACTTTTCAAGCACCTTTTCAATGTAGTGTGATTGAGATAA
>NW_018399463.1:19632-19740 GCF_002168275.2 Theobroma umbraticum | reverse complement strand
TTTGAAGGAATGGGTGACTATAAATAGACTTTTCTTCTCAATCAATGACTTTTTTTGCATGTTTTTTGAGTTAGACATTCAATTATTATCTAATTTAAAGAAAAATGC
>NW_018399463.1:19473-19622 GCF_002168275.2 Theobroma umbraticum | reverse complement strand
ACCTGAGGCAGGCTTTCAATTATAGTCTATTTTAAAAAAAATGTAAAAATATTCAACTTAAAATCAATCATGAGATTATAAAACCATTTAAAGCCGGTAATAATGCTTTTGAAGGAATGAGTGACTATAAATGGACTTTTCTTCTCAAT
>NW_018399463.1:19291-19429 GCF_002168275.2 Theobroma umbraticum | reverse complement strand
TTTAACAAAAAATATAAAAAACTTCAACTTCAAATCAATTATGAGAGTATAAAACCATTTAAATCGAGTAATGAGGCTTTTGAAGGAATGAGTGGCTATAAATGGACTTTGCTTCTCAATGAACAAGCTTTTTCTACA
>NW_018399463.1:19177-19281 GCF_002168275.2 Theobroma umbraticum | reverse complement strand
AGCAGGTATTCAATTATAGTCTGTTTTAATAAAAAATGTAAAAAAAACTCAACTTAAAATCAATTATAAAATTATAAAACTGTTAAAAGCGGGTAACAAGCCTT
>NW_018399463.1:18561-18683 GCF_002168275.2 Theobroma umbraticum | reverse complement strand
ACACGTTTTCTGAGGTGAACATTGAATTATAGTTTGTTTTAACAAAAAATATAAAAAAATTCAACGTAAAATCAATTATGATATTATAAAACCATTTAAACCGAGTAATAAGGCTTTTAAAG
>NW_018399463.1:18394-18551 GCF_002168275.2 Theobroma umbraticum | reverse complement strand
CTATAAATGGACTTTTCTTCACAATGAACAGGCTTTTTTTATATTTTTTCCAAGACAGGTATTCAATTATAGTCTGTTTTTAAACAAATAAAAAATAAAACTGAAAATCAATTATGAGATTATAAAACTATTAAAAGCAGGTAACAAGCCTTTTGAA
>NW_018399463.1:17890-18061 GCF_002168275.2 Theobroma umbraticum | reverse complement strand
ACTTAAAATCAATTATGAGATTATAAAATCATTTAAACCGAGTAATAAAGCTTTGGAAATAATGGGTGAATAAAAATAGATTTTTCTTCTCATTGAAAGGCTTTTTCTATACATTTCCCTAGACAGACATTCAATTATAGTCTATTTTAACAAAAAATGAAAAAATATTTA
>NW_018399463.1:17336-17451 GCF_002168275.2 Theobroma umbraticum | reverse complement strand
ATAAATAGACTTTTCTTCTCAATCAATGGCTTTTTCTGCACGTTTTTTGAGTTAGACATTTAATTATTATCTAATTTAAAGAAAAATGCAAGAAAAATCAACTTAAAATCAATTA
>NW_018399463.1:16750-16919 GCF_002168275.2 Theobroma umbraticum | reverse complement strand
GTTTCCCAAAGCAGGTATTCAATTATAGTCTGTTTTAATAAAAAATGTAAAAAAGCTCAACTTAAAATCAATTATAAGATTATAAAACTATTAAAAACGGGTAACAAGCTTTTCGAAGAAATGAGTAACTAAAATTGACTTTTATTCTCAATGAATGGTGTTTTTTGCA
>NW_018399463.1:16084-16258 GCF_002168275.2 Theobroma umbraticum | reverse complement strand
AGGCTTTTAAAGGAATGGGTAGCTATAAATGGACTTTTCTTCACAATGAACAGGTTTTTTTTACATTTTTTCCAAGACAGGTATTCAATTATAGTCTGTTTTTAAAAAAATAAAAAATAAAACTGAAAATCAATTATGAGATTATAAAACTATTAAAAGCGGGTAACAAGCCTT
>NW_018399463.1:15582-15702 GCF_002168275.2 Theobroma umbraticum | reverse complement strand
TTTGGAAATAATGGGTGACTAAAAATAGATTTTTCTTCCCATTGAAAGGCTTTTTCTATACATTTTCCTAGACAGACATTCAATTATAGTCTATTTTAACAAAAAATGAAAAAATATTTA
>NW_018399463.1:13981-15291 GCF_002168275.2 Theobroma umbraticum | reverse complement strand
GGTGACTCTAAATGAACTTTTCTTGTCATTCAATGCTTGTTTCTTCATGTTTCTTGAGGTAGACATTCAATTGTAGTCTGTTTTAATCAAAAATGTAAATAAAATCAACTTAAAATTAATTATGAGATTATAAAATTATTTAAAGTGAGTAATAAGCCTTTTGAAGGAATGGGTGACTATAAATAGACTTTTCTTCTCAATCAATGGCTTTTTCTGCACGTTTTTTGAGTTATACATTCAATTATTATCTAATTTAAAGAAAAATGTAAAGAAATTCAACTTAAAATCAATTATGAGATTATAAAATCATTAAACCGAGTAATAAGGCTTTCGAAAGAATGAGCGACTAAAAATAGATTTTTCTTCTCAATGAATGGCTTTTTCTATACCTTACTTGAGGCAAGCTTTCAATTATAGCCTGTTTTAAAAAAAATGTAAAAAAATTCAACTTAAAATCAATCATGAGATTATAAAACTATTTAAAGCGGATAATAAGGCTTTTGATGGAATGAGTGACTATAAATGGACTTTTCTTCTCAAAGAATGGCTTTTTTTACATGTTTCTCGAGGTAGACAATCACTTATAGTCTGTTTTAATAAAAAATGTAAAATAGTTCAATTTAAAATCAATTACGAGATTATAAAACCGTTTAAAGCGAGTAATAACATTTTTGAAGGAATGGGTGACTCTGAATGGACTTTTCTTGCCAAAGAATATTTGTTTCTTCACATTTCTTGAGTTAAACATTCAATTATAGTATGTTTTAATAAAAAATGTAAAAACATTGAACTTAAAATTAATTGTGAGATTATAAAACCATTTAAAGCGAGTAATAAGCCTTCAGAAGGAATGAGTGACTATAAATGAACTTTTCTTCTTAATGAAAGGCTTTTTTTACACGTTTCTCAAGGTAGACATTCAATTCTAGTCTGTTTTAACAAAAAATAAAAAAAATTCAACTTGAAATTAATTATGAGATTATAAAACTACTTAAAACGAGTAATAAGCCTTTTGAAGGAATGAGTGACTCTAATGGACTTTTCTTCGCAATGAACAGGCCTTTTCTACACATTTCCCAAAGAAAGTATTGAATTATAGTCTGTTTTAATAAAAAATATAAAAAAATTCAACTTAAAATTAATTATGAGACTATAAAACTCTTAAAAGCGGGTAACAAGCCTTTTGAACGAATGGGTGACTAAAATGGACTTTTTTTCTTAATGAATGGTTTTTTTTCATGTTTATCAAGGTAAACAATCAATTATAGACTGTTTTAATAAAAAATGTAAAAAAATTCAACTTAAAATCA
>NW_018399463.1:13444-13561 GCF_002168275.2 Theobroma umbraticum | reverse complement strand
GGACTTTTCTTGTCAATAAATGCTTGTTTCTTCACGTTTCTTGAGGTACATTCAATTATAGCTTGTTTTAATCAAAAATTTAAAAAAATTTAACTTAAAATCAATTATGAGATTGAA
>NW_018399463.1:13147-13344 GCF_002168275.2 Theobroma umbraticum | reverse complement strand
CTTCAAAAGCCTTATTACTCACTTTAAATGATTTTATAATCTCATAATTAATTTGAAATTAAACTTTTTTACATTTTTGGTTAAAACAGACTACAATTGAATGTCTACCTGGAGAAACAAGAAGAAACAAGCATTCATTAGCAAGAAAAGTCTATTTATAATCTCTTATTTCTCCAAAAGCCTTCTTACTCGCTTTA
>NW_018399463.1:13007-13137 GCF_002168275.2 Theobroma umbraticum | reverse complement strand
TAATCTCATAATTGATTTTAAGTTAATTTTTTTTTCATTTTTAGTTGAAACAATCTATAATTAAACGTCTATCTCCAAAAATATGAAGAAAAGGCATTCACTAGCAAAAAAAGTTCATTTATAGTCACCC
>NW_018399463.1:12819-12997 GCF_002168275.2 Theobroma umbraticum | reverse complement strand
AAGACTTATTACTCGCTCTAAATGGTTTTATATTCTCATAATTGATTTTGAGTTCAATTTTTTTAGATTTTTTGTTAAAACAGACTATAATTGAATATGTACCTCGAGAAACATAAAGAAACAGACATTCATTAGCAAGAAAAATCAATTTATAGTCACCTATTCGTTCAAAAGCCTT
>NW_018399463.1:12242-12492 GCF_002168275.2 Theobroma umbraticum | reverse complement strand
GAGTTCAATTTTTTTAGATTTTTGGTTAAAACAGACTATAATTGAATATTTACCTAGAGAAACATAAAGAAAAAAGCATTCATTGACAAGAAAAATCAATTTATAGTCACATATTCCTTCGAAAGCCTTATTACTAACTTTAAATGGTTTTATAATCTCAAAATTAATTTTAGGTTCAATTTTTTTTACGTTATTGGTTAAAACATATTATAATTAAATGTCTAGCTCGAGAACATCAAGAAAAAGGCAT
>NW_018399463.1:11873-12011 GCF_002168275.2 Theobroma umbraticum | reverse complement strand
AGTCATCCATTCCTTCAAAAGCCTTATTACTCGCTTTAAATGGTTTTATATTCTTATAATTGATTTTGAGTTCAATTTTTTTATATTTTTAGTTAAAACAGACTATAATTGAATATTTACCTCGAGAAACATAAAGAA
>NW_018399463.1:11371-11493 GCF_002168275.2 Theobroma umbraticum | reverse complement strand
ACAGACTATAATTGAATATTTACCTCGAGAAACATAAAGAAAAAAGCATTCATTAGCAAGGAAAATCAATTTATAGTCACCTATTCCTTCAAAAGCCTTATTACTAGCTTTAAATAGTTTTA
>NW_018399463.1:11208-11348 GCF_002168275.2 Theobroma umbraticum | reverse complement strand
TCAATTTTTTTACATTATTGGTTAAAACATATTATAATTAAATGTCTAGCTTGAGAACATCAAGAAAAAGGCATTTATTAGCAAGAAAAGTTCATATATAATAACCCATTCCTTCCAAAGCCATATTACTCATTTTAAAT
>NW_018399463.1:10463-10589 GCF_002168275.2 Theobroma umbraticum | reverse complement strand
TTTAAGTTGAATTTTCTTATAGTTTTCATTAAAACTGACTATAATTGAATGCTTACCTAGGGAGACATACTGAAAAAACTATTTACTGAGAAGAAAATCTATTTATTGTCACCCATTCCTTCAAAA
>NW_018399463.1:10309-10453 GCF_002168275.2 Theobroma umbraticum | reverse complement strand
TCGCTTTAAATGGTTTTATAATCTAAAAATTAATTTTAAATTCAAATTTTTTCACATTATTAGTTAAAACAGATTAAAACTGAATGTCTTCCTTGAGAAATGTGAAGAAAAAGCCATTCATTGAGAAGAAAAGTCCATTTATAG
>NW_018399463.1:9993-10209 GCF_002168275.2 Theobroma umbraticum | reverse complement strand
AAAAAAATTTAACTTAAAATCAGTTATGAGATTATAAAACTATTTAAAGCGAGAAATAAGACTTTTAAAGAAATGGGTGACTATAAATGGGCTTGTGTTCTCAATGAATGGTTTTTCTGCATGTTTTCAGAGGCAGACATTCAATTATTGCCTGCTTTAACTAAAAATGAGAAAAAATTCAACTTAAAATCAATTATGAGATTATAAAACAATTTA
>NW_018399463.1:9812-9976 GCF_002168275.2 Theobroma umbraticum | reverse complement strand
TTTAGAGAAATAAGAGATTATAAATACACTTTTCTTGCCAATGAATGCTTGTTTCTTCATGTTTCCCCAGGCAGACATTCAATTATAGTTAGTTTTAACCAAAAATGTACAAAAATTCAATTTAAAATCAATTATGAGATTATAAAACCATTTAAAGCAAGTAA
>NW_018399463.1:9650-9801 GCF_002168275.2 Theobroma umbraticum | reverse complement strand
AAGGAATAGGTGACTATAAATGGACTTTTTTTGCCAATGAATACTTTTTTCTTTGTTTCTAGAGGTAAATATTCAATTATAGTTTGTTTTAACCAACAATCTAAAAAAATTAAACTCAAAATGAATTATGAGAATATAAAACCATTTAAAG
>NW_018399463.1:9514-9625 GCF_002168275.2 Theobroma umbraticum | reverse complement strand
GGGTGACTATAAATGAACTTTTTTTACCAGTGAATGCCTTTTTCTTTATGTTTCCCAAGGTAGACATTCAATTATAATCTTTTTTAACCAAAAATGTAAAAAAATTCAACT
>NW_018399463.1:9026-9135 GCF_002168275.2 Theobroma umbraticum | reverse complement strand
GCTTGTTTCTTCATGTTTCTTTAGGTAGACATTCAATTATAGTTAGTTTTAACCAAAAATGTAAAAAACGTCAACTTAAAATCAATTATGAGATTATAAAACCATTTAA
>NW_018399463.1:8942-9016 GCF_002168275.2 Theobroma umbraticum | reverse complement strand
AAGGCTTTTGAAGGAATGGATGACTATAAATGGGCTTTTTCTTTGCTAATGAATGCCTTTTTCTTCACTTTTCT
>NW_018399463.1:8744-8932 GCF_002168275.2 Theobroma umbraticum | reverse complement strand
GTTCAATTATAGTCTGTTTTAACTAAAAATGTCAAAAAAATTAACTTAAAATCAGTTATGAGATTATAGAACCATTTAAAATGAGTAATATGGCTTTGGAAGGAATGGGTTATTATATATAAACTTTTCTTGCTAATGAATGCCTTTTTCTTGATGTTCTCGAGTTAGACATTTAATTATAATATGTT
>NW_018399463.1:8055-8202 GCF_002168275.2 Theobroma umbraticum | reverse complement strand
TTTAAAATGAGTAATATGGCTTTGGAAGGAATGGGTTATTATATATGAACTTTCTTGCCAATGAATGCCTTTTTCTTGATGTTCTCGAGCTAAACATTTAATTATAATATGTTTTAACCAATAATGTAAAAAAAATTGAACCTAAAA
>NW_018399463.1:6838-7955 GCF_002168275.2 Theobroma umbraticum | reverse complement strand
TAAGACTTTTGAAGAAATGGGTGACTATAAATGGACTTTTGTTCTCAATGAATAGTTTTTCTGCATGTTTCCCAAGGTAAACATTCAATTATTGTCTGTTTTAACTAAAAATATGAAAAAATTCAACTTAAAATCAATTATGAGATTATAAAATAATTTAAAGCAAGTAAGAAGGCTTTTGGAGAAATAAGAGACTATAAATAGACTTTTCTTGCCAATGAATGCTTGTTTCTTCATGTTTCTTTAGGTAGACATTCAATTATAGTTAGTTTTAACCGAAAATGTAAAAAAATTCAACTTAAAATCAATTATGAGATTATAAAACCATTTAAAGTGAGTAATAAGGCTTTTGAAGGAATGAATGACTATAAATGGACTTTTTTTTGCTAATGAATGCCTTTTTTTCACTTTTCTCTAGGTAGACGTTCAATTATAGTCTATTTTAACTAAAAATATAAAAATAAAAACTTAAAATCAGTTATGAGATTATAAAACTATTTAAAATGAGTAATATGGCGTTGGAAGGAATGGATTATAAAACCATTTCTTGATGTCCTCGAGGTAGACATTTAATTATAATATGTTTTAACCAATAATGTAAAAAAAATTGAACCTAAAATCAATTTTGAGATTATAAAACCATTTAAAGCTAGAAATAAGGCTTTTGAAGGAATAGGTGACTATAAATTGATTTTTCTTACCAATGAATGCTTTTTTCTTTATGTTTCTCGAGGTAAATATTCAATTATAGTCTGTTTTAACTAAAAATCTAAAAAAATTGAACTCAAATCAATTATAAGAATATAAAACTATTTAAAGCGAGTAATAAGTCTTTTGAAGGAATGGGTGACTATAAATGAACTTTTTTTGCCAATGAATGCCTTTTCTTCATGTTTCTTGAGATAGACGTTTAATTATAGCTTGTTTCAACCAAAAATGAAAAAACAATTAACTTAAAATCAATTATGAGATTATAAAACAATTTAAAGTGAGTAAGAAGGCTTTCGGAGAAATAAGAGATTATAAATAGACTTTTCTTGCTAATAAATGCTTGTTTCTTCATGTTTCTCCAAGTAGACATTCAATTGTAGTATGTTTTAACCAAAAATGTAAAAAA
>NW_018399463.1:6143-6450 GCF_002168275.2 Theobroma umbraticum | reverse complement strand
TCATGTTTCTCGAGATTGACGTTTAATTATAGCTTGTTTTAACCAAAAATGAAAAAAAAATTTAACTTAAAATCAATTATTAGAGTATAAAACCATTTATAGCGAGTAACAAGGCTTTTGAAGGAATAGATGACTATAAATATATGTTTCTTGTCAATGAATGCCTTTTTCTTCCCGTTTCTCGAGATAGACATTCAATTATAGTCTGTGTTAACCAAAAATGTAAAAAATTCAACTTAAAATCAATTATGAGATCATAAAACAATTTAAGGTAAGTAATAAGGCTTTTGAAGAAATGGGTGACTAT
>NW_018399463.1:5990-6133 GCF_002168275.2 Theobroma umbraticum | reverse complement strand
TTTCTTCTAAATGAATGACTTTTTTTGTATGTTTTTTGAGATAAATGTTCAATTATAGTCTGTTTTAACCGAAAATGCAAAAAAATTCAACTAAAAATCAATTATGAGATTATAATACCATTTAAAGCGAGTAATAAGGTTTT
>NW_018399463.1:5835-5980 GCF_002168275.2 Theobroma umbraticum | reverse complement strand
GGTGACTATAAATGGACTTTTCTTGTCAATGAATGCCTTTTTCTTCACGTATCTCAAGGTAGACATTCAATTATAGTCTATTTTAACTACAAATGTAAAAAAAATTCAACTTAAAATCAATTATGAGATCATAAAGCAATTTAAA
>NW_018399463.1:5230-5355 GCF_002168275.2 Theobroma umbraticum | reverse complement strand
TTTTAACCAAAAATATAAAAAAATTAACTTAAAATCAATTATGAGATTATAAAATTATTTTTAGCGAGTAATAAGACTTTTGAAGAAATAAGAGACTCTAAATGGACTTTTCTTGCCAATGAATG
>NW_018399463.1:4781-4916 GCF_002168275.2 Theobroma umbraticum | reverse complement strand
ATGAGTGATTGTAAATAAACTTTTCTTCCCAATGAAGGGCTTTTCTTACATGTTTTTTAAGGCAGACATTCAATTATAGAGAGTTTTAATGAAAACTATAAAAAAATTCAACTTAAAATCAATTATGAGATTATA
>NW_018399463.1:4149-4327 GCF_002168275.2 Theobroma umbraticum | reverse complement strand
TTTAACTTAAAATCAATTATGAGATTATAAAATCATTTAAAATGAGTAATATGGCTTTTGAAGGAATGGTTTATTATATATGAACTTTTCTTGCCAATGAATGCTTTTTTTTTGACGTTCTCGAGCTAGACATTTAATTATAATCTGTTTTAACCAATAATATAAAAAAAATTGAACC
>NW_018399463.1:3674-3806 GCF_002168275.2 Theobroma umbraticum | reverse complement strand
TGCCAATGAATCCTTTTTTCTTTATGTTTTTTGAGGTAAATATTCAATTATAGTTTGTTTTAGCTAAAAATCTAAAACAATTGAATTCAAAATCAATTATGAGAATATAAAACCATTTAAAGCGAGTAATAA
>NW_018399463.1:3269-3445 GCF_002168275.2 Theobroma umbraticum | reverse complement strand
AAATGTAAAAAAATTTAACTTAAAATCAATTATTAGATTATAAAGCCATATAAAAGCGAGTTATAAGCCTTTTGAAGGAATGGTTGGCTATAAATGGACTTCTCTTGTCAATGATTGACTTTTTTTACACGTTTTTTGAAACAGGTAATCAATTATAGTTTGTTTTAATGAAAACA
>NW_018399463.1:2981-3131 GCF_002168275.2 Theobroma umbraticum | reverse complement strand
ACTTAAAATCAATTACCAGATTATAAAATAATTTAAAACCAGTAATAAGGCTTTTGAAGGAATTAGAGATTATAAATAGACTTTTCTTACCAATGGATGCTTTTTTCTTCACGTTTCTTGAGGTAAACATTCAATTATAGTTTGTTTTAA
>NW_018399463.1:2545-2660 GCF_002168275.2 Theobroma umbraticum | reverse complement strand
TTTTAATAAATACCTTTTTCTTCACATTTCTCGAGATAGACATTCCATTATAGTCTATTTTAACCAAAAAATATAAAACAATTCAGCTTAAAATCAATTATGAGATTATAAAACA
>NW_018399463.1:2355-2535 GCF_002168275.2 Theobroma umbraticum | reverse complement strand
AGTAGTAAGGCTTTTGAAGGAATGGGTGATTGTAAATAGACTTTTCTTTCCAATGAAGGGCTTTTCTTACATGTCTCTGAGGCAGGTATTCAATTATAGACAGTTTTAATGAAAACTGTAAAAAACTTCAACTTAAAATCGATTATGAGATTATAAAACCATTTAAAGCGAGTAATAAGA
>NW_018399463.1:2232-2337 GCF_002168275.2 Theobroma umbraticum | reverse complement strand
ACTATAAATGGACTTTTGTTCTCAATGAATGGTTTTTCTGCATGTTTCTCGAGGCATACATTTAATTATTTTCTATTTTAACTAAAAATGTAAAAAAATTCAACT
>NW_018399463.1:2134-2222 GCF_002168275.2 Theobroma umbraticum | reverse complement strand
TATGAGATTATAAAACAATTTAAAGCGAGTAAGAAGGCTTTCGGAGAAATATGAGACTATAAATAGACTTTTTTTGCCAATGAATGCT
>NW_018399463.1:1910-2034 GCF_002168275.2 Theobroma umbraticum | reverse complement strand
AGGAATGGATGACTATAAATGGACTTTTCTTGCCAATGAATGTCTTTTTCTTCACTTTTCTCCAGGTAGACATTCAATTATAGTCTGTTTTAGCCAAAAATATTAAAAAATTTAACTTAAAATC
>NW_018399463.1:1722-1900 GCF_002168275.2 Theobroma umbraticum | reverse complement strand
TTATAAAACCATTTAAAATGAGTAATATGGCCTTTGAAGGAATGGTTTATTATATATGAACTTTTCTTGCCAATGAATGCTTTTTTCTTGACGTTCTCGAGCTAGACATTTAATTATAATCTGTTTTAACTAATAATATAAAAAAATTGAACCTAAAATCAATTTTGAGATTATAAAA
>NW_018399463.1:1549-1712 GCF_002168275.2 Theobroma umbraticum | reverse complement strand
CAAGTAATAAGGCTTTTGAAAGAATAGGGGACTATAAATGGACTTTTCTTGTCCAATGAATGCTTGTTGCTTCACCTTTCTCGATGTAGAAATTCAATTATAGTCTGTTTTAATAAAAAATGTAAAAAATTAAACCTAAAATCAATTATAAGATTATAAAACC
>NW_018399463.1:1396-1535 GCF_002168275.2 Theobroma umbraticum | reverse complement strand
ATAAGGCTTTTGAAGGAATAGGTGACTATAAATAGACTTTTCATGCCAATGAATCCTTTTTTCTTTATATTTTTTGAGGTAAATGTTCAATTATAGTTTGTTTTAACTAAAAATCTAAAAAAATTGAATTCAAAATCAA
>NW_018399463.1:995-1168 GCF_002168275.2 Theobroma umbraticum | reverse complement strand
CTTAAAATCAATTTTTAGATTATAAAACCATTTAAAGCGAGTAATAAGGCTTTTCAAAGGAATAGGTGACAGTAAATAGACTTTCTTCTCAATAAATATTTTTTTTTGCATGTTTTTCGAGGTAGACATTCAATTATAGTCTTTTTTTTTACCAAAAATGTAAAAAAATTTAA
>NW_018399463.1:776-973 GCF_002168275.2 Theobroma umbraticum | reverse complement strand
TAAAGCCATATAAAGCGAGTTATAAGCCTTTTGAAGGAATGGTTGGCTATAAATTGACTTTTCTTGATAATGATTGGCTTTTTTTACACGTTTTCTGAAGTAGGTAATGAATTATAGTTTTTTTTAATGAAAACAGTAAAAATATTCAACTCAAAATCAATTATGAGATTATAAAACCATTTAAGCGAGTAATAAGG
>NW_018399463.1:442-591 GCF_002168275.2 Theobroma umbraticum | reverse complement strand
AAATATAAAAAAATTCAACTTAAAATCAATTATGAGATTACAAAACAATTTAAAACTAGTAATAAGGCTTTTGAAGGAATTAGAGATTATAAATAGACTTTTCTTGCCAATGGATGCTTTTTTCTTCACGTTTCTTGAGGTAAACATTC
>NW_018399463.1:102-192 GCF_002168275.2 Theobroma umbraticum | reverse complement strand
AAAGTGAGTAATAAGGCTTTTTAAGGAATGGGTGACTATAAATGGACTTTTTTTTCTAATAAATGCCTTTTTCTTTACGTTTCTCGAGGT
>NW_018399463.1:0-92 GCF_002168275.2 Theobroma umbraticum | reverse complement strand
TTATAGTCTATTTTAACAAAAAAATATAAAAAATTCAGCTTAAAACCAATTATGAGATTATAAAACAATTTAAAGAGAGTAGTAAGGCTTTT
>NW_018399462.1:1846-1931 GCF_002168275.2 Theobroma umbraticum | reverse complement strand
TTATAGTCACCTATTCCTTCAAAAGCCTTATTACTTGCTTTAAATGATTCTATACTATCATAATTGATTTTAAGTTAAATTTTTT
>NW_018399462.1:1727-1836 GCF_002168275.2 Theobroma umbraticum | reverse complement strand
ATTAAAACAGACTATAATTGAATGTTCATCTCGAGAAACATGTAGAAAAAGGCATTCATTGGGAAGAAATGTCCATTTATAATCTCCCATTCCTTCAGCCTTACTACTC
>NW_018399462.1:1320-1611 GCF_002168275.2 Theobroma umbraticum | reverse complement strand
GAGAAACATGAAGAAAAAGGCATTCATTGGCAAAAAAAGTCTATTTATAGTCACTTATTCCTTCAAAAGCCTTAATACTAGCTTTAAATAGTTTTATAATCTCAAAATTTGTTTTAAGTTGAATATTTCTAGATTTTTAATTTAAACAAACTATAATTGAATCTTTACCTCGAGAAACATAAAGAAAAAAGAATTCATTTGCAAGAAAAGTGCATTTATAGTCACCCATTCCTTCAAAAGCCTTATTACACGTTTTAAATGGTTTTGTAATCTAATAATTGATTTTAAGTT
>NW_018399462.1:1232-1310 GCF_002168275.2 Theobroma umbraticum | reverse complement strand
ATATTTTTAGTTAAAACAAACTATAATTAAATATTTACCTCGAGACACATGAAGAAACAAGCATTTATTGGCAAGACA
>NW_018399462.1:1126-1222 GCF_002168275.2 Theobroma umbraticum | reverse complement strand
TAGTCTCCTATTCCTTCAAAAGCCTTATTACACACTTTAAATTGTTTATAATCTCATTATTGATTTTAAGTTGAACTTTTTCACATTTTTAGTTTC
>NW_018399462.1:935-1090 GCF_002168275.2 Theobroma umbraticum | reverse complement strand
GAAGAAAAAGGCATTCATTTGCAAGAAAAGTCAATTTATAGTCTCTTATTCCTTAAAAAGCCTCATTACGTGCTTTAAATTATTTTATAAACTCATAATTAATTTTAAGCTGAATTTTTTCACATTTTTAGTTAAAAGAGACTATAATTGAATGC
>NW_018399462.1:473-591 GCF_002168275.2 Theobroma umbraticum | reverse complement strand
ACAGACTATAATTGTATGTCGACCTTCAGAAAAGTGAAGAAAAAGGCATTCAGTTGCAAGAAAGGTCAATTTATAGTCTCTTATTCCTTCAAAAGCCTCATTACGTGCTTTAAATTAT
>NW_018399462.1:0-115 GCF_002168275.2 Theobroma umbraticum | reverse complement strand
GTTGAATTTTTTCACATTTTTGGTTTCAACAGACTATAATTGTTTGTTGACCTTCAGAAACGTGAAGAAAAAGGTATTAATTTGGAAGAAAAGTCAATTTATAGTCTCTTATTCC
>NW_018399461.1:4958-5120 GCF_002168275.2 Theobroma umbraticum | reverse complement strand
CTTTGACTTGGATTCATGGCTAAATTTCGTTGGATATTGTTTTTATTAGATACTTGATCTAAATTATTTTTCTAAGATTGCAATTGAACTTATATGTAATCTAACTTTTAATCTCTCTTTTACTTATTTTTAATGGGATTCGAATTGTTTATTCCGATTTGT
>NW_018399461.1:4456-4588 GCF_002168275.2 Theobroma umbraticum | reverse complement strand
GATGAAGTGTGAGGGATATTGTAATCCTAGGCTTGGTTGATTTGCTGTTTGCCCTATTATCTTGTTGCTTTAATTTTGTAATTAAATTAGTTTCAGTTGCATAATTTTTAGTTCAATTAGAATTCAGATTTT
>NW_018399461.1:3750-3871 GCF_002168275.2 Theobroma umbraticum | reverse complement strand
ATAATAATGGTAATAATGCCATTAATTTGGTTCCCGAAGCAAATAGAGCACTACTGGATTATGCTGCTCCTCTTGTGCAAGGTTTGCACCAAAGCATTAGGAGACCTTCCATCAATGCGAA
>NW_018399461.1:3205-3428 GCF_002168275.2 Theobroma umbraticum | reverse complement strand
AGACTGCAAAGATGAGGAACGATATCACCTCATTCATACAATTTGATGGTGAGTATGAAGCTTGGGAGAGGTTTAAAGAACTACTGAGAAGATGTCCATATCATGGGATTCTTGAATGGTTGCAAATTCAGACATTCTACAATGAGTTGGTTGGGCCAATAAAAACCACAATTGATGTTGCTGCTGGTGGGGCATTAATGAGTAAGAATGCTGTAGATGCCTA
>NW_018399461.1:2966-3066 GCF_002168275.2 Theobroma umbraticum | reverse complement strand
AGAAAGGTTGGGTTCGAGAAAAGCTGTTGGAGCTTATGAAATTGATGCACTTGGTACCTTAACTGCTTAAGTAGCTACGTTGTCCAAGAAGCTTGATACA
>NW_018399461.1:2762-2956 GCF_002168275.2 Theobroma umbraticum | reverse complement strand
ATGCAGTTCAAAATTCATTAGTTGTTTGTGAGTTGTGTGGTTATGGCCATTCATATGATCAATGTCCATACAATTCCGAATCAGTCCAGTTAGTGGGGAATTTCAACAGGCAGCAAAATAACCCATACTCCAATACTTACAATCTTGGTTGGAGAAACCACCCCAACTTTTCATGGAGTAACAATGCAGGGCCT
>NW_018399461.1:2430-2568 GCF_002168275.2 Theobroma umbraticum | reverse complement strand
AAGAACTCCTCTTGCAATATATATCCAAGACTGATGCCATAATTCAAAGTCAAGAAATCTTGAGACCCAAGTGGGACAGCTCGGTAATTCCATCAACAATAGACCTCAAGGTTCCTTACCCAGTGACACACAAATCAA
>NW_018399461.1:2050-2176 GCF_002168275.2 Theobroma umbraticum | reverse complement strand
CCTCAATGTCTTCAAGAAATTACACATAAATATTCCTTTTGCTGAAGCTTTTGAGCAAATGCCCAGTTATGCCAAGTTCTTGAAGGACATCTTCTCCAAAAAGAGAAAGCTAGGTGAGTTTGAAAC
>NW_018399461.1:1378-1663 GCF_002168275.2 Theobroma umbraticum | reverse complement strand
ATGTTGAAAAAGGTGAGCTCACTTTGAGAGTTCAAGACCAATAGGTAACATTTATTATTTTCAAAGCTTTAAAATTTCCTGAGACATCTGAAGACTGCTTTTCTGTGAGCATGATAAATAACTTTACACAAGAGGTTTTCTTAGAAGAAAATCCCAATGATCCTGTTGAAGCATGTTTAGTTGCTAATCCTGACAGAGATGATGATGAATTTATTGAATATTCTAATTTGATAAATGCTCACTCCAGATTAAGAACTAATCATCAATTTGAGTCTTTAGATATTT
>NW_018399461.1:1062-1293 GCF_002168275.2 Theobroma umbraticum | reverse complement strand
CTTTGGAACTGAAACCTCTGCCTGATCACTTGAGGTATGCTTTTCTTGGAAAATGTTCTACTCTTCCGGTTATTATTTCTGCTGTTCTTACTAACATGCAAGAGGAGAAGTTATTAAGGACACTTAGAGAATTTTAAAAAGCAATAGGATGGACCATAACTGATATTAAGGGAATTATCCCTTCTGTTTGCATGCATAAAATCCTCCTTGAGGAAAATCACAAAGCCACAA
>NW_018399461.1:899-1052 GCF_002168275.2 Theobroma umbraticum | reverse complement strand
AAGAAGATTGAATCCCATCATGAAAGAAGTAGTCATGAAGGAAATCATCAAGTAGTTGGATGCTGGAATAATCTATCCTATCTCTGATAGCTCATGGGAAAGTCTAATTCAATGTGTTCCTAAGAAAGGAGGAATGACTGTGGTTGCCAATGA
>NW_018399461.1:459-576 GCF_002168275.2 Theobroma umbraticum | reverse complement strand
GAGGTATTTATGGATGATTTTTCTGTCTTTGGAAATAATTTTGATGATTGTCTCCTAAATCGCCTAGGGTACTCAAGAGATGTGAAGATACAAATTTGGTGCTCAATTGGGAGAAAT
>NW_018399461.1:0-127 GCF_002168275.2 Theobroma umbraticum | reverse complement strand
CAATAAATGTCAAAGGTATTAGAAGTTTTCTTGGTCATGCTGGTTTTTATAGAAAATTTATTGAAGACTTTTCAAAAATTTCTAAACCACTTTGCAATTCATTGGAAAAAGATGTGCCATTTAAGTT
>NW_018399460.1:10539-10668 GCF_002168275.2 Theobroma umbraticum | reverse complement strand
TTAAAATAAATAAGTTTTTTTACACGTTTCTCAAGGTAGGTAATTAATTATAGTCTGTTTTAATAAAAAAATATAAAAAATTTAGCTTAAAATCAATTTTGAGATTATAAAATCATTTAAAGTGAGCAA
>NW_018399460.1:10187-10529 GCF_002168275.2 Theobroma umbraticum | reverse complement strand
GAAGGAATAGGTGACTATAAATGGACCTTTGTTGCCAATGAATGCCTTTTTTTTCATCTTTCTCAAGACACAAATTCAATTATAGTCTGTTTTAATGAAAAATGTAAAAGAATTCACATTAAAATCAATTATGAGATTATAAAACTATCCAAAGCGAGTAATAAGCCTTTTTAAGGAATGGGACACCATAAATAGATTGTTCTTCGAAATAAAGAGGTTTTTCTACATGTTTCTCAAAGCAGGCATTCAATTATAGTATGTTTAAACAAAAAATGTAAAAAATTCAAATTAAAATCAATTCTGAGATTATAAAACCATTTAAAGTGAGTAATAAGGCTTTTG
>NW_018399460.1:9838-10011 GCF_002168275.2 Theobroma umbraticum | reverse complement strand
TAAAACCATTTAAAGTGAGTAATAAGGCTTTCAAAGGAATGAGAGACTATAAATGGATTTTTTTTCTAAATAAATCAATTTTTACATGTTTCTTGAGGCATGCATTCAATTGTAGTTTGTTTTAATGAAAAATGTAAAAAATATTCAACTTAAAATCAATTTTGAGATTATAA
>NW_018399460.1:9697-9828 GCF_002168275.2 Theobroma umbraticum | reverse complement strand
AGTGAGTAATAAGGATTTTGAAGGAATGGGAGACTATCAATGGACTTTTGTTGATAACGAATGTTTTTTTCTTCACATTTCTCAAGATAGACATGTAATTATAATCTGTTTTAATGAAAAATGTAAAAAAA
>NW_018399460.1:9371-9687 GCF_002168275.2 Theobroma umbraticum | reverse complement strand
AATCAACTATGAGATTATAAAATCATTTAACGGGAGTAATAAGGCTTTTAAAGGAATGAGAGACCATAAATCGACTTTTCCTGCCAATGAATATTTTTTTCCTCACATTTCTCAAGGTCAACATTCAAGTATAGTTTGTTTTAATAAAAAATGTAAAAGAATTTAACTTAAAATCAATTATGAGATTATAAAACCATTTAACATGAGTATTAACGCTTTTGAAGGTATGTGAGACTATAAATGGACTTTTCTTCCAAATAAATGGTTTTCTATGCACGTTTCTTGAGGTAGTTATTCAATTATAGTCTATTTTAAT
>NW_018399460.1:7720-9250 GCF_002168275.2 Theobroma umbraticum | reverse complement strand
AGACATTCAATTATTGTAAGTTTTAACCAAAAATGTAAAAAAAATTGAGCTTAGAATAAATTATGAGACTATAAAACCATTCAATGTAAGTAAGGCTTTTAAAAGAACGAGAGACTATAAATGGACTTTTTTCCTGAATACATATGTTTTTCTACATGTTTCTCAAGGTAGACATTTAATTATAGTATGTTTTAATGAAAAATATAAAAAATTCAGTTTAAAATCAATTATGAGATTATAAAATCATTTAACGCGAGTAATAAGGCTTATAAAGGAAAGGGGGACTATAAATGGACTTTTCTTGCTAATGAATACTTTTTTCTCTATGTTTCTCAAGGTAGACATCTAATTATAGTCTGTTTTAATAAAAAGTGTAAAAACATTCTACTTAAAATCAATTATAAGATTATAAAACCATTTAAAACGAGTAATAAGGCTTTCGAAAGAATAAAAGACTATACATGGATTTTTATTCCAAATAAATGAGTTTTTTTAAACGTTTTCCAAGGTAGGCATTCAATTATAGTCTATTTTAATGAAAAATGTAAAAAAAAAATTCAACTTAAAACCAATTATGAGATTATAAAACCATTTAACGGGAGTAATAAGGCTTTTAAAGGAATGGGAGACTGTAAATGAACTTTTCTTGCTAATGAATATTTTTTTCTCCACATTTCTTAAGGTAGACATCTAATTATAGTCTGTTTTAATGAAAAGTGTAAAAACTTTTTACTTAAAATCAATTATAAGATTATAAAACCATTTAAAACTAGTAATAAGGCTTTTGAAAAAATAAGAGACTATATATGGATTTTTCTTCCAAATAAATGGATTTTTTTAAACGTTTTCCGAGGTAAGAATTCAATTATAGTCTGTTTTAATGAAAAATGTAAAAAAAATTCAACTTAAAATTAATTTTGAGATTATAAAACCATTTAAAGTGAGTAATAAGGCTTTTAAAGGAATGGGTGAATATATAAATGAACTTTTCTTGTCAATTAATGCTTTTTTCTTCACGTTTTTCAAGGTACACATTCAATTATAGTTTGTTTTAATGAAAAATGAAAAACAATTCTACTTGAAATCAATTATAAAATTATAAA
This sequence comes from Theobroma umbraticum, assembly GCF_002168275.2. NCBI lineage: Eukaryota > Viridiplantae > Streptophyta > Magnoliopsida > Malvales > Malvaceae > Theobroma > Theobroma umbraticum. The sequence continues at coordinate 8,147 of NW_018399460.1, read as the reverse complement.
ATTATTTAAAGTGAGTAATAAGGCTTTCGATGGAATGGAAGACTATAAATAGATTTTTCTTCCAAATAAATGGGTTTTCTACATGTTCCCTGAGGCAAGCATTCAATTATAGCCTGTTTTAACAAAAAATGTGAAAACTTCAATTTAAAATTAGCTTTGAGATTATAAAACAATTTAAAGTGAGTAATAAGGCTTTTGAATGAATAAGTGACTATAAATAGACTTTTCTTGCCAATGAACACTTTTTTCCTTACGTTTCTCGAGATACACATTCAATTATAGTCTGTTTTAATAAAAAATATAAAATAATTCAACTTAAAATCAATTATGAGATTATAAAACCATTTAAAGCGAGTAATAAGGCTTTTGAAGGAATGGGAGATTATCAATGGATTTTGTTCTCAAATAAATGGGTTTTTCTACATGT
>NW_018399460.1:7638-7710 GCF_002168275.2 Theobroma umbraticum | reverse complement strand
AAGCATTCAATTATAGTCCGTTTTAGCAAAAAATATAAAAAGTTCAACTTAAAATCAATTTTGAGATTATAA
>NW_018399460.1:7537-7628 GCF_002168275.2 Theobroma umbraticum | reverse complement strand
AGTGAGTAATAAGGCTTTTGAAGGAATGGGATAATAGAAATGGACTTTTCTTGCCAATGAATGCTTTTTTCTTCATGTTTCTCAAGGTAGA
>NW_018399460.1:7330-7437 GCF_002168275.2 Theobroma umbraticum | reverse complement strand
AGACTTTTCTTGCCAATGAATGCTTTTGTCTTCATGTTTCTCAAGGTACACACTTAATTATAGTCTGTATTAATGAAAAATGTAAAAGAATTCTACTTAAAATCAAT
>NW_018399460.1:7099-7320 GCF_002168275.2 Theobroma umbraticum | reverse complement strand
TAAAACCATTTAAAACGAGTAATAGGGCTTCCAAAGGAATGAGAGACTATAAATAGATTTTTTTCTAAATAAATGCCTTTTTCTTCATCTTTCTCAAGACACAGATTCAATTATAGTCTGTTTTAATAAAAAATGTAAAAGAATTCATATTAAAATCAATTATGAGATTATAAAACCATCCAAAGCGAGTAATAAGCCTTTTGAAGGAATGGGAGACTATA
>NW_018399460.1:6967-7089 GCF_002168275.2 Theobroma umbraticum | reverse complement strand
TCTTGCCAATGAATGCTTTTTTTTTTCATGTTTCTCAAGGTACACATTCAATTACAGTCTGTTTTAATGAAAAATGTAAAACACTTCTCCTTAAAATCAATTATGAGATTATAAAACCATTT
>NW_018399460.1:6839-6957 GCF_002168275.2 Theobroma umbraticum | reverse complement strand
ATAAGGCTTTCAAAGGAATGAGAGACTATAAATAGATTTTTCTTCTAAATAAATCAATTTTTTACACGTTTCTTGAGGCAAGCATTCAATTATAGTTTGTTTTAATGAAAAATGTAAA
>NW_018399460.1:6658-6825 GCF_002168275.2 Theobroma umbraticum | reverse complement strand
AAAATCAATTTTGAGATTATAAAACTATTTAAAGTGAGTAATAAGGATTTTGAAAGAATGAGAGACTATCAATGGACTTTTCTTGACAACGAATGTTTTTTTCTTCACATTTCTAAAGATAGACATGTAATTATAGTCCATTTTAATGAAAAATGTAAAAAAATTTA
>NW_018399460.1:6514-6648 GCF_002168275.2 Theobroma umbraticum | reverse complement strand
AACTATGAGATTATAAAACCATTTAACGTGAGTAATAAGGCTTTTTAAAGGAATGAGAGACCATAAATCGACTTTTCCTACCAATGAATATTTTTTTCCTCACATTTCTCAAGGTCAACATTCAAGTATAGTTT
>NW_018399460.1:6116-6353 GCF_002168275.2 Theobroma umbraticum | reverse complement strand
AATGTAAAAGAATTTAACTTAAAATCAATTATGAGATTATAAAACCATTTAACACGAGTAGTAACGCTTTTGAAGGTATGGGAGACTATAAATGAACTTTTCTTCCAAATAAATGGCTTTCTATTCACGTTTCTTAAGGTAGTTATTCAATTATAGTCTATTTTAATGAAAAATGAAAAAAACTTCAACCATTTAAAGTGAGTAATAAGGCTTTTGAAAGAATGGGTGACTATAAAT
>NW_018399460.1:5609-5863 GCF_002168275.2 Theobroma umbraticum | reverse complement strand
TTTTCTAGATGTTTCTCAAGGTAGACATTTAATTAAAGTATGTTTTAATGAAAAATATAAAAAATTCAATTTAAAATCAATTATGAGATTATAAAATCATTTAACAAGAGTAATAAGGCTTATAAAGGAATGAGAGACTGTAAATGGACCTTTCTTGCTAATGAATGCTTTTTTCTCCATGTTTCTCAAGGTAGACATCTAATTATAGTCTGTTTTAATGAAAAATGTAAAAACATTCTACTTAAAATCAATTA
>NW_018399460.1:5460-5593 GCF_002168275.2 Theobroma umbraticum | reverse complement strand
TTTAAAACGAGTAATAAGGTTTTCGAAAGAATACGAGACTATACATGGATTTTTATTCCAAATAAATGAGTTTTTTAACACGTTTTCCAAGGTAGGCATTCAATTATAGTCTATTTTAATGAAAAATGTAAAA
>NW_018399460.1:5160-5445 GCF_002168275.2 Theobroma umbraticum | reverse complement strand
AATCAATTATGAGATTACAAAACCATTTAACGCGAGTAATAAGGCTTTTAAAGGAATTGGAGACTGTAAATGAACTTTTCTTGCTAATGAATATTTTTTTTCTCCACATTTCTCAAGGTAGACATCTAATTATAGTCTGTTTTAATGAAAAGTGTAAAAAATTTTTACTTAAAATAAATTATAAGATTATAAAACCATTTAAAACGAGACTACACATTTTCCAAAGGTAGGCATTCAATTATAGTCTGTTTTAATGAAAAATGTAAAAAAACTTCAACTTAAAAT
>NW_018399460.1:4726-4937 GCF_002168275.2 Theobroma umbraticum | reverse complement strand
CTTGAAATCAATTATAAGATTATAAAATTATTTAAAGTGAGTAATAAGGCTTTCGAAGGAATGGAAGACTATAAATGGATTTTTATTCCAAATAAATGGGTTTTCTACATGTTTCCCGAGGCAAGCATTTAATTATAGTCTGTTTTAACAAAAAATGTAAAAACTTCAATCTAAAATCAGTTTTGAGATTATAAAACCATTTAAAGTGAGT
>NW_018399460.1:4603-4716 GCF_002168275.2 Theobroma umbraticum | reverse complement strand
TTGAAGGAATAGGTGACTATAAATGGACTTTTCTAGCCAATGAACACTTTTTTCTTTATGTTTCTCGAGATACACATTCAATTATAGTCTGTTTTAATAAAAAATATAAAATA
>NW_018399460.1:4182-4455 GCF_002168275.2 Theobroma umbraticum | reverse complement strand
ATGGGTTTTTCTACATGTTTCTTAAGGCAAGCATTCAATTATAGTCCGTTTTAGTAAAAAATATAAAAAATTCAACTTAAAATCAATTTTGAGGTTATAAAATCATTTAAAGTACGTAATAAGACTTTTGAAGGAATGGGATAATAGAAATAGACTTTTCTTGCTAATGAATGCTTTTTCTTCACATTTCTCAAGGTAGACATGCATCTATAGTCTGTTTTAATGAAAAATGTAAAATAATTCAACTTAAAATTAATTATGAGATTATAAAAC
>NW_018399460.1:4049-4172 GCF_002168275.2 Theobroma umbraticum | reverse complement strand
GAGTAATGAGACTTTTCTTATCAATGAATGGCTTTTTCCACATCTTTCTCGACGTAGGCATTCAATTACAATCTGTTTTAACAAAAAATATAAAAAAATCAACTTAAAATCAATTATGAGATT
>NW_018399460.1:3655-3905 GCF_002168275.2 Theobroma umbraticum | reverse complement strand
TGCCTTTTCTTTCACTTATCTAGAGGTAAACATTCAATTATAATCTATTTTAAATAAAAATATAAAAAAATTAAACTTAAAATCAATTATGACATTATAAAACCATTTAACGCGAGTAATATGGCTTTCAAAGGAATAGGAGACTACAAAGGACTTTTCTTGCCAATGAATTTTTTTTCTTCACGTTTCTCAAGGAATACATTCAATTATAGTCTGTTTTAATGAAAAATGTAAAAAAATTCAACTTAAA
>NW_018399460.1:3249-3460 GCF_002168275.2 Theobroma umbraticum | reverse complement strand
GTTTTAATGAAAAATATAAAACAATTCTACTTAAAACCAACTATGAGATTTTAAAAGCATTTAAAGCGAGCAATAAGGCCTTTGAAGGAATGAGAGATTATAAATGTATTTTTCTTTAAAATAAATGGATTTTTCTACATGTTTTCCAAGACAAGCTTTCAATTATAGTTTGTTTTAACAAAAAATGTAAAAAATTCAACTTAAAATGAAT
>NW_018399460.1:3157-3239 GCF_002168275.2 Theobroma umbraticum | reverse complement strand
TAAAACCATTTAAAGTGAGTAATAAGGCTTTTAAAGAAATGGGAGACTTTAAATGGACTTCCCTTGTCAATGAATTTTTTTT
>NW_018399460.1:2952-3147 GCF_002168275.2 Theobroma umbraticum | reverse complement strand
TTCTAAGAAAGACATGCAATTATAGTCTGCTTTAATGAAAAATATAAAAAATTTAACTTAAAATTAATTATGAAATTATAAAAGCATTTAAAGTGAGAAATAAGGATTTTGAAGGAATGAGTGACTGTAAATGGACTTTTCTTGTCAATGAATGCTTTTTTCTTCACGTTTCTCTAGATACACATTCAATTATAG
>NW_018399460.1:2735-2937 GCF_002168275.2 Theobroma umbraticum | reverse complement strand
AATGCAAAACAATTTAACTTAAAATCAATTATGAGATTATAAAACCGTTTAAAGTGAGTAATAAAGATTTTGAAGAAATCGGAGACTATAAATAGATTTTTCTTCCAAATAAATGGGTTTTTCTACATGTTTCCCAAGGCAGGCATTTAATTATTGTCTATTTTAACAACAAATGTAAAAAATTCAACTTAAAATCAATTTT
>NW_018399460.1:2555-2674 GCF_002168275.2 Theobroma umbraticum | reverse complement strand
TTTTTTCTTCATGTTTGTCGAGGTACACATTCAATTATAGCCTGTTATAATGAAAAATGTAAAACAATTCTACTTAAAATCAATTATGAGATTATAAAAGCATTTAAAGCGAGTAATAA
>NW_018399460.1:2046-2408 GCF_002168275.2 Theobroma umbraticum | reverse complement strand
AATTCAACTTAAAATGAATTTTGAGATTATAAAATCATTTAAAGTGAGTAATAACGCTTTTGAAGGAATGAGTGGCTATAAATGGACTTTTCCTGCCAATGAATGCTTTTTTCTTCATGTTTCTCGATATATACATTCAATTATAGTCTATTTTAGTGAAAATACAAAACAATTCAACTTAAAATCAATATGAGATTATAAAATTGTTTAAAGCGAGTAATAAAGCTTTTGAAGGAATGGGAGACTATAAATAGATTTTTCTTCCAAAAAGATGAGTTTTTTTACATGTTTCTTGACGCAGGCATTCAATTATTATCTATTTTAACAACAAATGTAAAAAATTCAACTTAACATCAATTTTG
>NW_018399460.1:1851-2036 GCF_002168275.2 Theobroma umbraticum | reverse complement strand
ACCATTTAAAGTGAGTAATAAGGCTTTTGAAAGAATGAGTGACTACAATTGGACTTTTCTTGCCAAAGAATGCTTTTTTTTTATATTTCTCGAGGTACCCATTCAATTATAGTCTATTTTAATAAAAAATGTAAAACACTTCTACTTAAAATCAATTATCAGATTATAAAACCATTTAAAGCGAG
>NW_018399460.1:1356-1507 GCF_002168275.2 Theobroma umbraticum | reverse complement strand
TAAGGCTTTTGAAAAAATGGGTGACTATAAATAGACTTTTCTTGCCAATGAATGGTTTTTTCTTCAAATCTCTTGAGATACACATTCACTTATAGTTTCTTTTAATGAAAAATGTAAAACAATTCAACTTAAAATCAATTATGAGATTATA
>NW_018399460.1:980-1256 GCF_002168275.2 Theobroma umbraticum | reverse complement strand
TTCTCTTCACATTTCTTGAGGTAGACATTCAAGTATTGTATGTTTAAACCAAAAATGTAAAACAAATTGGGCTTCAAATTAATTATGAAATTATAAAACCACTGAAAGCGAGTAATAAGGCTTTTGATCGAATGGGAGACTATAAATGGACTGTTCTTCTAAATAAATGTGTTTTTTTACACGTTTCCTATGGTAAATATTTAATTATAATCTGTTTTAATGAAAATATAAAAAATTTAACTCAAAATTAATTATGAGATTATAAAACCATTTAAA
>NW_018399460.1:552-764 GCF_002168275.2 Theobroma umbraticum | reverse complement strand
AACCATTTAAAGCGAGTAATAAGACTTTTGAAGGAATGGGAGACTATAAATAGATTTTTCTTTCAAATAAATGGGTTTTTCTACATGTTTTCCAAGGCAGGCATTTAATTATTATTTATTTTAACAACAAATGTAAAAAATTCAACTTAAAATCAATTTTAAGATAATAAAACCATTTAACGTGAGTAATAAGGCTTTTGAAGGAATGAGTG
>NW_018399460.1:405-542 GCF_002168275.2 Theobroma umbraticum | reverse complement strand
GACTTTTCTTGCCAATGAATGCTTTTTTCTTCATCTTTCTTGAGGTATACATTCAATTATAGTTTGTTTTAATAAAAAATGTAAATCACTTCTATTTAAAATTAATTATCAAATTATAAAACTATTTAAAGCGAGTA
>NW_018399460.1:249-395 GCF_002168275.2 Theobroma umbraticum | reverse complement strand
CGAAGGAATGGGAGACTATAAATGGATTTTTCTTCAAAATAAATGGGTTTTTCTACACATTTCTCAAGTTAAAAATTTAATTATAGTCTGTTTTAATAAAAATTGTAAAAAATTCAACTTAAAATCAATTTTGAGATTATAAAACC
>NW_018399460.1:132-239 GCF_002168275.2 Theobroma umbraticum | reverse complement strand
AGTAATAAGGCTTTTGAAGGAATAGGTGACTATAAATGGACATTCAATTATAGTTTCTTTTAATGAAAAATATGAAACAATTCAACTTAAAATCAATTATGAGATTA
>NW_018399460.1:0-122 GCF_002168275.2 Theobroma umbraticum | reverse complement strand
TAAAGCGAGTAATAAGGCTTTTGAAGGAATGGGAGACTAAAAATGAATTTCTCTTCCAAATAAATAGATTTTTTTACACGTTTCCTGAGGCAGACATTCAATTATAGTCTGTTTTAAAAAAA
>NW_018399459.1:1173-1284 GCF_002168275.2 Theobroma umbraticum | reverse complement strand
TTCTTGCATGTATAACTTTGCATATAATAGTATTTATTACATGCATATTCCATCGTCTCACATATTCTAATTTTCCTTGGTTAGTTAGTTTCCATTTAACTTCAAATGTTG
>NW_018399459.1:359-601 GCF_002168275.2 Theobroma umbraticum | reverse complement strand
GTTTCCTTGGGATCCAAAATGTCTTGCTTTATTTCAGTCCACTTCCAAATTACCTTTTAACTCACTAATTGATCCTCAACAAAATATTACTTATTTATTATTATTTTCTTGTGCATGAGATATTTTATTCTGAAACATTCTTTTCATCCGTCACCGCTCTTTCGCACTTAAATTAACGTCAATTGTCTTTGACTTCTATACAAGGGTATGGGGTGTTACAGCTTTCACTTCATGTTTTCCAA
>NW_018399459.1:151-343 GCF_002168275.2 Theobroma umbraticum | reverse complement strand
AATTATTTATAAAGTTATAAAACCACAAAAAGCTAGTAACAAGGCTTTTAAAGGGATGAATGACTATAAATAAACTTTTCTTATCAATGGATGATTTTTTCTTCATTTTTCCCAATACAAACATCAAATTACGATCTATTTTAACCAAAAATTGAGAAAAATTCAAATTTAAAATCATTTATAAGATTATAA
>NW_018399459.1:0-134 GCF_002168275.2 Theobroma umbraticum | reverse complement strand
AATGATGCTTTCGAATGTGTGAGGGACTACAAATGGACTTTTCTTACTAATGGACGGCCTACGTTTGATGTTTCCTGATACAAACAACAAATTATGTTCTATTTTACCCAAAATTGAAAAAAATCAATTTAAAA
>NW_018399458.1:2513-2662 GCF_002168275.2 Theobroma umbraticum | reverse complement strand
CAACCAATGAAGAAAGGATATGAGTCTAAAAATGATGTTAATCTAATTAAGTTGCCATAAGAGAATTTAAAATCGAACCTGTTTTGATAAAAGTCGAGCCTAGGTCATGTCTAGGAATTTCAATTTTTAAATTGAACTTACTCTGATAT
>NW_018399458.1:2238-2384 GCF_002168275.2 Theobroma umbraticum | reverse complement strand
TTCAATTTTCAAATCAAACCTATTTTAATATAGGTCGAGCCAAGATCAAGTCTAAAAATTTCAATTTTTAAATCGAACCTATTTTTATATAAGTCAAGCCTAGGTCAAGTCTAAGAATTTCAATTTTTAAATCAAACTTGTTTTGA
>NW_018399458.1:1561-1712 GCF_002168275.2 Theobroma umbraticum | reverse complement strand
CTTCATTGAAAAGCTTGATTTCAATTTCTGATTGAAAAAAAAACTTGGATAATCCAGTTCTTTAAGAACCCTCAATTTTTGGTTAAAAGGAGGCCATATTTTAGAGAGGAAGTTGGATTGAAAAAACTAAAGGGAGTCGAATCTACAAAAG
>NW_018399458.1:1361-1485 GCF_002168275.2 Theobroma umbraticum | reverse complement strand
ACTGGCAATCGAAAACCACAATCAAAATCATACAAAACAGCAAAGCATAGGAAACAAGACTTGAAAATATTGAAAATGAAAACAGCAAAAAAGGGTTCTTTTTCAGGTCTTGGTGAAATTTAGG
>NW_018399458.1:858-1024 GCF_002168275.2 Theobroma umbraticum | reverse complement strand
AAAGTACATTATTAGAAGCATAGGATTAATTTAACTAGGTTTAAAAATATATTGCAAAAAGATTCCGTGATGTTTTAAAGTAGAAAAATAATAGAAAAAATATATATAGCTATAAAAGGAAAAGATGGACAAATATTTGGTTAAAAAAATAGATTAGGTTAAATAG
>NW_018399458.1:507-638 GCF_002168275.2 Theobroma umbraticum | reverse complement strand
TATATTTAATAAAAAGATATTTAGTCATATGAAAAATGGACTAAGGAAAGACTAAAAATAATTTTAAATAGACGATCTTATGAAAATGAGTTAAATGAATAGAAGACAATATAAAATATTTTTAATAAAAG
>NW_018399458.1:394-497 GCF_002168275.2 Theobroma umbraticum | reverse complement strand
TAAAAATATAATGATTATTTTAGGACCAATACCGATGATGGAATATTCATTCGGAATCCGAAAAGTAGTAATTCCGAATAAGCTTTTCCAGGTAAAGGATTTA
>NW_018399458.1:0-142 GCF_002168275.2 Theobroma umbraticum | reverse complement strand
TTTGGGTAAAAAGACAATATATATTGCAAAATTGATAAATACTTAAGTATAAAATATATATAATAAAATAAAATATAGTTGGATAAACATAATAAATATTACATATTTATCCATGATATATATGCATATAAAGAAGAATAAT
>NW_018399457.1:1839-1949 GCF_002168275.2 Theobroma umbraticum | reverse complement strand
CTATAAATAGACTTTTCTTACCAATGAATATCTTTTTCTTCATGTTTCTTGATGCAGACATCCAATTATAGTCTGTTTTAACCCAAAATATAAAAAAATATTCAACATAA
>NW_018399457.1:1632-1820 GCF_002168275.2 Theobroma umbraticum | reverse complement strand
AAACCATTTAAAGTGAGTAATAAGGCTTTTGAAGGAATGGGAGACTATAAATAATGTTTTATTGTCAATGAATGCTTTTTTCTTCACATTTCTCTAGGTAGACATTCAATTATAGTTTTTCTTAACCAAAAATATCAAAAAATTGAATATAAAATCAATTTTGAGATAATAAAACTATTTAAAATGAG
>NW_018399457.1:949-1068 GCF_002168275.2 Theobroma umbraticum | reverse complement strand
CAAATAAATGGGTTTTTTTACATGTTTCCTAAGACAGAAATTCAATTATAGGTTGTTTTAATGAGATATGTAAAAAAATTTAACTTTAAATCAATTATAAGATTATAAAACCATTTAAA
>NW_018399457.1:792-939 GCF_002168275.2 Theobroma umbraticum | reverse complement strand
AGGCTTTTGAAGGAATAGGTGACTATAAATGGACTTTTCTTGCCAATGAATAACTTTCTCTTTATGTTTCTCTACGTGGACATCTAATTACAGTCTGTTTTAACCAAAAATATTAAAAATTCAACCTAAAATCAATTATGAGATTAT
>NW_018399457.1:622-782 GCF_002168275.2 Theobroma umbraticum | reverse complement strand
AAAGTGAGTAATAAGGCTTTTGAAGGAATGCGTGGCTAGAAATGGACTTTTCTTGGCAATGAATGTATTTTTCTTCACGTTTCTTGATGCAGATATTCAATTATATTCTGTTTTAATCAAAAAAATAAAAATAATTGAACTTAAAATTAATTATGAGATT
>NW_018399457.1:386-610 GCF_002168275.2 Theobroma umbraticum | reverse complement strand
AAAGCGAGTAATAAGGATTTTGAAGGAATGAGAGACTATAAATAGACTTTTCTTGTTAATGAATATTTTTTTTCTATACGTTTCTCGACATTGACATTCAATTATAGCTTGTCGTAAGCAGAAATGTAAAAAAAGTTGAACATAAAATCAATTTTGAGATAATAAAACAGTTTAAAATGGGTAATAAGGCTTTTGAAGGAATGAGTGACTATAAATGAACTTTT
>NW_018399457.1:0-152 GCF_002168275.2 Theobroma umbraticum | reverse complement strand
CTTTTGAAGGAATGGGTGACTATAAATGGACTTTTCTTGCCTATGAATGCCTTTCTCTTCATGTTTCTTAACGTAGACATTTAATTATAATCTGTTTGAACCAAAAAAGTAAAAATAATTGAACTTAAAATCAATTATGAGATTATAAAACT
>NW_018399456.1:7015-7122 GCF_002168275.2 Theobroma umbraticum | reverse complement strand
TAATAGCCCTCTTCTAATATTTCAAGAAATTTAACCTTTAAACTTCTTATTGAGCTAGTTCATCCCACCATGACCTTGAGTAACTCAACAAGCCATAATGAAACTAA
>NW_018399456.1:6866-7005 GCF_002168275.2 Theobroma umbraticum | reverse complement strand
AACTTAGCTTACCAATTGTATCTTATAACAACTCCTGGATCAGTTAGGTGACAACTCTTTGTCTAAATACATCACATATATTTTACCTAACTATGCCTTTAATACTATGCGGTCATGTGTGACACATCCAAACAACATG
>NW_018399456.1:6608-6853 GCF_002168275.2 Theobroma umbraticum | reverse complement strand
AAGACCCACCAATAACTCAAACGTACTCGTGTAAAAGTTTGGCCTTGAGTGACTCAACAAGCCCCCAATTAAAAGAGTAGCTTATTTATTTTGTTATACGGTGGAAGGAAACTTTTGACTCACTATATTAATAAGGGATTTTTATTTATTAATTAAGGTCTCATTGATTTGGCATTGTTTTCATGCATAGCATTTATCGCATTTCACATATATCATATATATATATTGAAAAATAAATCTATCTC
>NW_018399456.1:6290-6429 GCF_002168275.2 Theobroma umbraticum | reverse complement strand
TTCCTCAAGCCATTAAGGAAATTAGTTGGTCAAATTCCTAGGGGATTTACACAAGCATTGTCTTCAAGATTTGCTTGTAATCTCCTTAAATCTCCATGGCGCCTTTGGATCTCCATCTTCAAGTTACAAAAATTTTTCT
>NW_018399456.1:5872-6275 GCF_002168275.2 Theobroma umbraticum | reverse complement strand
TACACTTTGATGTAACTAATTACATTTTATAATCAAGAAACCTCAAGTTACATTCGAGGGGAGTTAGGTGAGAAAAGAATTTTGCAACCCAGAGCAAATAGAGATTAGGCAGGGTGCGTAGACTCTATTTTAAAATAAATACCATGAGAACTAAATTTAATCATCCATGACCTAATCTTCTAAGGTCTAAGTCCATAATAATCCTCATGGTTTATAATCACAATCAAAAGCATAGAAATAAACACAAGCTCAATATCACTTGTTGATCTTGTATGTTATTTGAGAAAAACATCAATTAATTCACTCAAAGTGCTAGACTCAAATTATTTGATACTGTTTATTTCAATTTAGTGTTTAAGAAATTCTCAATTCAAAACACTTAAAGTAAACATTTTACTTCTTA
>NW_018399456.1:5684-5862 GCF_002168275.2 Theobroma umbraticum | reverse complement strand
GAAATTCATTGAAATAAACTTTTCCTCTTTAAGGCTTTCTATTTTAATTCTTTCCATAATTAAAACTCCTTTTAATTCTGAAAACCTCTTTATTTTAAGTAAACTTCCTAAAAATACCTACAATAACATTTTAATTTCTAACATTTAGAACATGGATTAGTTTCCTAAATTGTATGTT
>NW_018399456.1:5382-5518 GCF_002168275.2 Theobroma umbraticum | reverse complement strand
AACTATTTCCTATCAATTTCCCAAATTAAAATACTATCTTTAATTTTAGGAATTACTTTTAAAGTAGAAAACAATTTCCTAATTTTATGGATCACCCAAAATTAAAATAGATGGTATTTAAGTGCTCTTAAAACTC
>NW_018399456.1:5082-5277 GCF_002168275.2 Theobroma umbraticum | reverse complement strand
TTCCAACAAGTGTGTTTAACAATTAAACACAAAATTCATGAAGAATTAAGCCACAAAATTGATCATAGTTGTCCAAATTTTTTTTGCATTGAATCTTTATTGTTTTGGAACTCAAAAACATGATTTTTATGAACATTTTTGATACTGAATCAAGTTTGGTCAACACATGCAGTAATTTAATTTGATAAAACTAAT
>NW_018399456.1:4857-5072 GCF_002168275.2 Theobroma umbraticum | reverse complement strand
TAAAAACTACTCATAACACTTTCCCAATGTTGAAAAAAATAATTGGCACATTAGTCCCCAAAACTATTCGATTTTAACTTGGCTTTGCAAGCCTTTAAATCCATTCATTAATTATTCAACTGAACATGATTTTAAACCTTTTAAAGCATATTTTAATGAATTAATTACATGCTGTCCAGATTTAAATTAAAATAGAAAAATAAATTTTAAAGAAA
>NW_018399456.1:4667-4847 GCF_002168275.2 Theobroma umbraticum | reverse complement strand
TTGATATATACCAAATCAACACACAAATCAATCCTATTAATTATCACCAAGAATCAAGCATGCAAATTACATGAAAAACATCAAACAATGTGTAATGACCACTCCTCGATCGCTACTGGCGTCCGAGTCTTGCGAAAGAACCCGCCAAGTCCCGAACAAGCCTTAATTAAAACGTTAATC
>NW_018399456.1:4514-4657 GCF_002168275.2 Theobroma umbraticum | reverse complement strand
ATTCATACCATCAATCTATAAAATCATTTCGATCCATAAAACTCCTTATAAAGAGAATTGAACAATGATTTTTATAAATTGAATAAACTTTTATTCCACATAATCGTAAAATAATACATCATGACTTATAATCTCCAAATGTA
>NW_018399456.1:3912-4160 GCF_002168275.2 Theobroma umbraticum | reverse complement strand
AGCAGGGCATAGATGGGAAACAAGCATAAGGCAAATAAGTTGAATAGTAAAATCAGAATATCAAATCACAATCTTAAAATACCAAATCATAAGTAAGATATTTGTGTTTTGTAAAAATAATGATGTAAATCATAATAATATTTTCACTTGGCAAAACGGTACCAAAACAATGTTACGAAACCAAGTTCAAACATCGAAAACATTATTTGCCATACAAATATGGTCAACAATATAAAGTATGCACGCTC
>NW_018399456.1:3373-3902 GCF_002168275.2 Theobroma umbraticum | reverse complement strand
TGGCATGTAAAGAAATCAAGTATACGACCACATAAAACATCTCATGTTCATCAAGTAAGCTCTTAAAGCTTTTATTCAAACCAGGGGAGCCGCAAAGAAATCTCAAATCTCCATCATGAAAAAGAGTATGCGTCGAAAACTCACAAGGATCTCGAGTAGGTAAGTATAGTAATCACCTGTGCACCCATTTCCATGTAAAAACATCCGGGAGCTCTGCTCCACCGAATCCCCACAGCCATGGCAGTCTCGACGATGTTGGCCGACATCGAAGAAATCAAGTGGTCGCAATCGCGAATATCACTAGAGGTCTAGCCACATATAACAACCCATGGCCTTGCCACGTAAATCATAGACTATGGCCTCAGCCATGTCTAACAGCCTGTCAGTGATCCAAAAGTTCTCTAACTAGACGTCACTTGTTCATAAGGGTCACACTTAATTGAAGTGATAGTCGACCTACTCTCGATGCTCTCGATTTATCAAAACCATTTTTAAAACCAAATCGAGTTTTACAAGGCTTTTCCTTTTA
>NW_018399456.1:3150-3285 GCF_002168275.2 Theobroma umbraticum | reverse complement strand
TTGCATTCAAAATTGTTTAACAAATGCATTAGCTATGCATATCATACAAAAGAAAACAAGGCACAGATTTTGATGCAAACGTTGTGAAAGGCTTGTTTCCCAGTTTCTAAAACTCTTTACGTGTATAGCTTATCT
>NW_018399456.1:2675-3005 GCF_002168275.2 Theobroma umbraticum | reverse complement strand
CTCATGCTTTCCACAATAGCAATATATAAATCATTGTAAATCCATTCAAAATTGTCTATAAAGGCTAACAGCTCATGCTATCCACAAATGCTCTAACCAATCACATTTATTAACGTAAATCAATATATAATACGGAGATTTTAAAAATCGACACCCCCTACTCACCTCACAATAGCAGGACACTATGTCGCTATTGACTTAAGCGTGTATCTAGCTAATTTCTACTTGTCGATCTCTCGTTACTTCCACCGGTACGCCACCATAGCAACTTTGCTTACTACACTCTCCCTAGCATCCATTCAAGCCCAATTTATTTAATTATACTCATAA
>NW_018399456.1:2574-2665 GCF_002168275.2 Theobroma umbraticum | reverse complement strand
ATCAACCAACAATCCTTAACTAAATTTCATAGTTTTGTCAACAATTACTCACAAACATTTATCACACAATCTATACACTTTAACCAACCTA
>NW_018399456.1:2036-2186 GCF_002168275.2 Theobroma umbraticum | reverse complement strand
ACTTACCTTGCCTCGGGTTCACTAAGTCGAACCCTCCCTTTCCTTTTTCTTCTTTCTCCTTTTTCCTTTCTCCCTTTCTTTCCTTCCTTTCTTCCATTCCCTTCCTTCTTTCTTCTCCTTTCTCTTTTCTTCTTGGTAGTGGACGGATCT
>NW_018399456.1:1723-1863 GCF_002168275.2 Theobroma umbraticum | reverse complement strand
GGATTGCCCAAAGCTTCATGCCTTTTTGGCATGTTTTCTTCTCCCTTTTTGTGATAAAAGCACAAGGCAGAAGCCTTGAAATGTTGTCTGCCCTTCACACCCATTTTCTATATCTTTTTCACTTTTATTTTTCTTGGTTT
>NW_018399456.1:1600-1713 GCF_002168275.2 Theobroma umbraticum | reverse complement strand
TTCTTTTTCCTTTTCATTCCTTTATTTGTTCCTTATTCTCATTGGATCAACTCACTCTTCACTCACATTTCATGCACACATTATCTCTTTTGCTCATTGGTCCAAAATTTATC
>NW_018399456.1:1387-1500 GCF_002168275.2 Theobroma umbraticum | reverse complement strand
TTAAGTTGGACTTAATTGAAAGAGATCAAAATAAAGTGAAAAATTAATTAAGTTATCAGAGAGTTAATTAAATTAAAATATAATTGTTGTATTTAGGGTTACAAATTAGTTTG
>NW_018399456.1:1251-1377 GCF_002168275.2 Theobroma umbraticum | reverse complement strand
TATGTTATATTAGCAAACTAAAAACAAGAAGCCTCCAACCACTTTTTAACTGTTTCATAAAATAAGAAAAGAAAATTAGTTTTCTTTGTTTGACAAAAATTAGATTCTGCAAGAATTTTGGTCCTT
>NW_018399456.1:1137-1241 GCF_002168275.2 Theobroma umbraticum | reverse complement strand
AACAAAACTTGCTAGCACAAGTAAAACCTTACCTTGGAAAAGGTCTTTTTCAGTTACTGTGTGGATTACTGTTAGAGGCCAAACACTTGGGTGGCTAAAGATTT
>NW_018399456.1:774-1012 GCF_002168275.2 Theobroma umbraticum | reverse complement strand
CTGTTTCTCTGATTAAATATTATTTTTATTTTTCTGCTGCGTTATATTTTAATTATTGATTATTTTTCATGTTTGAGAATAAGGTTGAATCCCAGCAAGTGGTATCAAAGCCATTGTGTAATAACCCGTACCCTTGTATAAGAGCCAATATGATCTTATCGACGAGACGGAGGGTTAATGGATATAAATCTAAGTGCAAAAGAGCAGTGATAGGCAAAAGGAATATGTTGGAATAAAA
>NW_018399456.1:609-749 GCF_002168275.2 Theobroma umbraticum | reverse complement strand
TTAAATAATAATATTTTATCGAGAATGAATTATCGAAATCAAAAGAGTGATTCTGAAGTGAACTGGGATAAAGTGAGACATTTTGGATCCCAAAGAGATAAGTTGAAAAATTTGAAATAAAATAATATTTTATTAATAAA
>NW_018399456.1:376-599 GCF_002168275.2 Theobroma umbraticum | reverse complement strand
AATATTAATATTTTATCTGTGATTGAAGTTAGTTGTGAAGAAGAAGTATATGACTAATTGAAGTGGGGGAGAAGAAGTAAGAATCAATTTTGAAGAAAAATGACGTTAGTGGGCCCACGTGCCTTTATTAAATATAGCACAAGTGGGTAAGTATATATTTAAATATTATGATGACACATTGATTGGGTGCAAACCTTATAATATATTTGTACACATGTAAAGG
>NW_018399456.1:0-366 GCF_002168275.2 Theobroma umbraticum | reverse complement strand
AAAGAAAATTGGAGTTTAAAACATGTTGGAAGGACCGAATTATATAGATGAAAAGTTCGGAGGGTCACACGGTAAATAAAAAAAGTTTGAGGACTTAAGTGCAATTTATAATATTTGAAGTTAAAATGGATATTACTAACCAAGGAAGGTTAAATTATGAGGAGCAAGAGATATACATGTAAAAGTTACTATTACAAGCAAACTATGATGTGCCAAAAAGGAAAACTTAGTGGGGAACATGTGAAACCCCCACCATGCGAAGATAAAGGGAAAGATAAATTTAAAGATTATTTACATGTAATTTGATTGGTGCATTTGGTGGTCAAATGAGGAAAGTGAAATATGGGTTGCATGAGACTTGATTGG
>NW_018399455.1:1831-2007 GCF_002168275.2 Theobroma umbraticum | reverse complement strand
AGATTATAATTGAATGTCTACCTCAAGAAACATGAAGAAAAAGATATCCATTGGGAAAAAAGGTCCATTTATAGTCACCCATACCTTCAAAAGCCTTATTGCGCTCTTTAAATGGTTTTATAATCTCATTATTGGTTTTAAGTTGAATTGTTTTACATTTTTATTAAAATAGATTA
>NW_018399455.1:1401-1756 GCF_002168275.2 Theobroma umbraticum | reverse complement strand
TGTCTTCGAAAGCCTTATTACTCGCCTTAAGTGTTTTTATAATCTTATAATTAATTTTAAGTTAATTTTTTTTATATTTTTTGTTAAAATAAATAATAATTAAATGTCTGCCTTGTGAAACGTGAAGAAAGAGATATTAATTGGGAAGAAAATCCCACTTATAGTCACCTGTGCCTTTGAAAGCCTTATTACTTACTTTAAATAGTTTTATAATTTCCTAATTGATTTCCAGCTGAGTTTTTTTGCATTTTTAATTAAAACAAATAATAACTGAGTGTTTGCCTCGGGAAACATGAAGAAAAAGCCATTCATTGGAAAGAAAAGTCCTTTGATAATCACCCATGCCTTCAAAAGC
>NW_018399455.1:1280-1391 GCF_002168275.2 Theobroma umbraticum | reverse complement strand
GCCTAAAATGTTTTTAGAATCTCGTAATTGATTTTAACTTCAATTTTTGTATATTTTTTGTTAAAACATATAATAATTGAATGTCTACATCAGGAAACATGAAGAAAAAGA
>NW_018399455.1:1106-1270 GCF_002168275.2 Theobroma umbraticum | reverse complement strand
CAAGAAAAATCCATTTATAGTCAGTCATGCCTTCGAAAGCGTTATTAATTGCTTTAAATAGTTTTATAACCTCGTAATTGATTTTAAGTTAAATTTTTTTATAATTTTTATTAAAACAAATAATAATTGAATGTCTGCCTTAGGAAACATGAAGAAAAAGATAT
>NW_018399455.1:778-891 GCF_002168275.2 Theobroma umbraticum | reverse complement strand
TTGGTTAAAATAGATAATAATTGAATGTCTGCCTTAGGAAAAATGAAGAAAAAAAAATCTATTGGCAAGAAAAGTCCATTTATAGTCACCCATGCCTTTAAAAGCCTTATTAC
>NW_018399455.1:607-747 GCF_002168275.2 Theobroma umbraticum | reverse complement strand
GATTTTAAGTTGAATTTTTTTACGTTTTTGGTTAAAACAGATAATAATTGAATGTTTGCCTGAATAAACATGAAGAAAAAGATATCCATTCGCAAGAAAAGTCCATTTATAGTAACTCATGACTTCAAAAGCCTTATTAC
>NW_018399455.1:0-149 GCF_002168275.2 Theobroma umbraticum | reverse complement strand
AATATTTTTAGAATCTCGTAATTGATTTTAAATTGATTTTTTATATATTTTTTAATAAAACAGATTATAACTCAATGTCTACCTTGAGAAACATGAAGAAAAAGATATCCATTATCAAGAAAAGTCTATTTATAGTCACCCTTACCTTC
>NW_018399454.1:980-1090 GCF_002168275.2 Theobroma umbraticum | reverse complement strand
TTGATAAGAAAAGATTATTTATAGTCACTAATGCCTTTTAAAATTTTGTTACTTGGTTTAAATGGTTTTATATTCTTATAAATAATTTTAAATTAATTTTTTTTCATTTT
>NW_018399454.1:599-724 GCF_002168275.2 Theobroma umbraticum | reverse complement strand
TAATTACTCACTTTAAATGGTTTCATAATCTTGTAAATGATTTCATATTGAATTGTTTTTCATTCTTGGCTAAAGTAGATGAAAATTGATTTTTGGAATGGGAAACATGAAGCGAAAGTCATCCA
>NW_018399454.1:479-589 GCF_002168275.2 Theobroma umbraticum | reverse complement strand
AAATTCATTAGAAGTCACTCATACCTTCGAAAATCAAGTTATTTACCTTAAATGGTTTAATAATTTTATAAATAATTTTACATTGAATTGTTTGCATTTTTGGTTAAAAT
>NW_018399454.1:365-469 GCF_002168275.2 Theobroma umbraticum | reverse complement strand
TTGTTGTTTTGCATAAGGAAACGTGAAGCGAAAGCCATCCGTTCTAAAAGAAAAATCCATTTATAGTCACTAATCCCTTTACGAGCCTAAGTACTAGCTTGAAA
>NW_018399454.1:0-111 GCF_002168275.2 Theobroma umbraticum | reverse complement strand
TCTCATTTTTAGTTAAAATAGATCATAATCTGATTTCTGGAACAAGAAACATGATGCAAAGCTATCCATTGACAAGAAAAGTCCATTTATAGTCACTCATACCTTCAAAAA
>NW_018399453.1:26236-26374 GCF_002168275.2 Theobroma umbraticum | reverse complement strand
AATGGACTTTTTTTACCAATGAATGCCTTTTTCTTCATGCGTGTCGAGGTAGACATTCAATTATAATCTATTTTAACCATAAATGTATACAGAATTCAAATTTAAATCAATTTTGAGAATATAAAACCATTTAAAGTA
>NW_018399453.1:26024-26226 GCF_002168275.2 Theobroma umbraticum | reverse complement strand
TTTTTGAAGGAATGGGTGACTATAAATGGACTTTTCTTGCTAATGAATTCCTTTTTCTTCATGTTTTTCAAGGTAGACATTTAATTGTAATTTGTTTTAACCAAATGGTACAAAGAATTCAAATTTAAATCAATTTTGAGAACATAAAACCATTTAAAGTAAGTAATAAGACTTTTAAAGAAATGGGTGACTATAAATGGAC
>NW_018399453.1:25762-26014 GCF_002168275.2 Theobroma umbraticum | reverse complement strand
AATGAATGCCTTTTGCTTCATGTTTCTTAAGCTAGGTATTCAATTATAATCTGTTTTAGCCCAAATGTAAAAAAAATTGAACTTAAAATTAATTTTGAGATTATAAAAGCATTTAAAGTAAGTAGTAAGGCTTTTGAAGGAATGGGTGACAATAAATAGACTTTCTTACCAATGAATACCTTTTTCTTCAAGTTTTCCAAGGTAGATGTTCAATTATAATCTGTTCTAACTAAAAACGTCAACAAGTTCAAC
>NW_018399453.1:25417-25529 GCF_002168275.2 Theobroma umbraticum | reverse complement strand
ATTATAAACTGCTTTAACCATAAATGTACAAACAATTCAAATTTAAATCAATTTTGGGAACGTAAAACTATTTAAAGTGAGTAATAAGGCTTTTGAAGGAATGGGTGACTAT
>NW_018399453.1:25239-25407 GCF_002168275.2 Theobroma umbraticum | reverse complement strand
TTCTTGCCAATGAATGCCTTTTTCTTCATATTTCTCGAGCTAGACGTTCGATTATAGTCTGTTTTAACCGTAAATGTAAAAAAATTTGAACTTAAACTGAATTTTGAGATTATAAAAGCATTTAAAGGGAGTAGTAGGCCTTTTGAAGGAATGGGTGACTATAAATGG
>NW_018399453.1:24957-25229 GCF_002168275.2 Theobroma umbraticum | reverse complement strand
CCAATGAATACATTTTTCTTCATGTTTCCCAAGGTAAACATTCAATTATGATCTGTTCTAATCAAAAAGGTCAAAAAGTTCAACCTAAAATCTATTATGAGATTATAATACTATTTAAAGTGAGCAATAAAGCTTTGGAAGGAATGGGTGACTATAAATGGACTTCTTTTGCCAATGAATACCTTTTCCTTCACGTTTTTTCAGGTTGACATGCAATTACAATCTGTGTTAACTAAAAATGTAAAAAGAATTCAAATTTAAATCAATTTTGA
>NW_018399453.1:24755-24947 GCF_002168275.2 Theobroma umbraticum | reverse complement strand
CCATTTAAAGTGAGTAATAAGGCCTTTAAAGGAATGGTTGGCTATAAATGAATTTTTCTTGCCAATGAATGTCTTTTTTCTTCATGTTTCTCAAGGTAGACATTCAATTCTAGTCTCTTTTAACTGAAAATGTACACACAATTCAAATTTAAATTAATTTTGAGATTATAAAATCATTTAAAGTGAGTAATA
>NW_018399453.1:24118-24535 GCF_002168275.2 Theobroma umbraticum | reverse complement strand
AAGTGAGTAATAAGGCTTTTTAAAGGTATGGGTGACTATAAATGGACTTTTCTTGCTAAAGAATACATTTTTTCTTCATGTTTCTCAAGGTAGACGTTCAATTCTAGTATGTTTTAACAAAAAATGTGAAAAAATTCTACTTAAAATCAATTATTAGTTTATAAAATCATCTAAATCAAGTATTAAGGCTTTCGAAAGCTTGAGTGGCTATAACTAGACTTTTTATGCGAATTGTTGGCTTTTACTTTAAGTTCCTTAATGCAGACATTCAATTATAGCCTGTTTAAACCAAAAATGTAAAAAAAATTCAACTTAAAATCAATTTTGAGATTGTAAAGCCATTTAAAGTGAGTGATAAGGCTTTTAAAGAAATGGGTGACTATAAATCGACTTTTCTTGCCAATGAATACCTTTTTC
>NW_018399453.1:24008-24108 GCF_002168275.2 Theobroma umbraticum | reverse complement strand
TTAAGGTAGACATTCAATTATAATCTATTCTAACTAAAAACGTGAAAAAATTTAACCTAAAATCAATTATGAGATTATAAAACAATTTAAAGTGAGCAAT
>NW_018399453.1:23554-23998 GCF_002168275.2 Theobroma umbraticum | reverse complement strand
AAGGAATGGGTGACTATAAATAGACTTTTTTTGCCAATAAATATCTTTTTCTTCACGTTTCTTGAGGTTAATATTCAATTACAATCTGTGTTAACCAAAAATATAAAAGGAATTCAAATTTAAATCAATTTTGAAATTATGAGGCCATTTAAAGTGAGTAATAAGGCCTTTAAAAGAATGGGTAACTATAAATAGACTTTTCTTACCAATGAATGTTTTTTTCCTCATGTTTCTCAGGGTAGGCATTTAATTCTAGTCTGTTTTAACTAAAAATATAAAACAATTCAACTTAAAATCAATTATGGCATTACGCAACCATTTAAAGCGAGTAATAAGGCTCTTGAAGGCATAGATGAATATAAATAGACTTTTCTTATCAATAAATGCTTTTTTTTTTATGTTTCTCAAGGTAGATATTCAATTCTAGTCTGTTTTAACTAAAAA
>NW_018399453.1:23372-23526 GCF_002168275.2 Theobroma umbraticum | reverse complement strand
TTTAAATTGAGTAATAAGGCTTTTAAAGAAATGGGTGACTGTAAATGGACTTCTCTTGCTAATGAATGCTTTTTTCTTCATGTTTCTCAATTTAGACATTCAATTATAATATGTTTTAACCAAAAAAGTAAAAAAATTTGAACTTAAAATAAAT
>NW_018399453.1:23290-23362 GCF_002168275.2 Theobroma umbraticum | reverse complement strand
TAAAACCATTTAAAGTGTTTAATGAGGCTTTTGAAGCAATGTGTGACTATAAATAGACTTTTCTTGCCAATG
>NW_018399453.1:23191-23280 GCF_002168275.2 Theobroma umbraticum | reverse complement strand
TCTTCATGTTTCTTAAGGTAGACATTCAACTCTAGACTATTTTAACAAAAAATGTACAAAGAATTCAAATTTAAATCAATTTTGAGATT
>NW_018399453.1:22900-23181 GCF_002168275.2 Theobroma umbraticum | reverse complement strand
TTAAAGTGAGTAATGAGGCTTTTAAAGGAATGAGTGACTGTAAATGGACTTCTCTTGCCAATGAATGCTTTCTTCTTCATGTTTTTTGAGCTAGACATTCAATTATAATATGTTTTAATCAAAAGAGTAAGAAAATTTGAACTTAAAGTCCATTTTGAGATTATAAAACCATTTAAAGTGAGTTACAGGGCTTTTGAAGCATTAAGTCACTATAAATAGACTTTTCATGCCAATGAATACTTTTTTCTTCATGTTTCTCAAGGTAGACATTCAATTCTAGT
>NW_018399453.1:20790-22534 GCF_002168275.2 Theobroma umbraticum | reverse complement strand
TCAATTTTGAGATTATAAAACAATTTAAAGTGAGTAATAAGGCTTTTAAAGCAATGGATGAGTACAAATAGACTTTTCATATCAATGAATGCCTTTTTTTTCTACATTTCTCGATGTAGAGATTCGATTATAATCTCTTTGAACAAAAAAAAGTAAAAAAGAATTGAACTTAAAATCAATTTTGAGATTATAAAACCATTTAAAGTGAGTAATAAGGCTTTCGAAGGAATGGGTGACTATAAATGAACTTTTCTTGCCAATGAATATTGTTTTCTTTATGTTTCCCCAGTCAGATATTCAATTATAATCTGTTCTAAGAAAAAAGCTCAAAAAGTTCAACCTAAAATCAATTATAAGATTATAAAACCATTTAAAGTGAGTAATAAGGCCTCTAAAGGAATGAGTGACTATAAATGGACTTTTCTTGCCGATGAATACCTTTTTCTTCACATTTCCCAAGCTAGACATTCAATTGTAATATGTTCTAACCAAAAACATAAAAAATTCAACCTAAAATCAATTATGAGTTTAGAAAATCATTTAAAGTGAGTAATAAGGCTTCTGAAGAAATAGGTAACTAGAAATATATTTTTCTTGCCAATGAATGTTTTTTTTTTCACGTTTATCGAGGTAGACATTCAATTATCATCTTTTTTAACTAAAAATGTACAAAGAATTTAAATTTAAGTAAATTTTGAGGTTATAAATCTATTTAAAGTGAGTAATAAGGCTTTTGAAGGAATGGGTGACTACAAATGGACTTTTCTTGCCAATGAATTCCTTTTTCTACACATTTCCTAAGATAGACATTATATTATAATCTGTTTTAACCAAATATGTACAAAGAATTCAAATTTAAATCAATTTTGAGATTATAAAACTATTTAAATTGAGTAATAAGGCTTTTAGAAGAACAGGTGACTATAAATGAACTTTTCTTGCCAATGAATACCTTTTTGTTTATGTTTCTTCAGGTAGGCATTTAATTATAGTCTGTTTTCATCAAAAATGTAAAAAAATTTAACCTAAAATCAATTATGGCATTATAAAACATTTAAAGCGAGTAATAAAGCTTTTTAACAGTATGGGTGACTATAAATGGACTTTTCTTGGCAATGAATGCTTTTTTCTGCACATTTCTCAAGGTAGATGTTCAATTCTAGTCTATTTAACTAAAAATGTAAAAATATTCAACCTAAAATTAATTATTAGTTTATAAAATCATTTAAAGCAAGTAATAAGGCTTTCGAAGGCTTGAGTGACTATAAATGGAATTTTTTTGCCAATGGTTGACTTTTGCTTCACATTTCCTAAAATAGACATTCAATTATACCTTTGTTTCACAAAAAATATAAAAATATTTAACTCAAAATCAATTTTGAGGCTATAAAGCCATCTAAAGTAAGTAATAAGGCTTTTGAGGAAATGGGTGACTATAAATGGACTTTTCTTTTCAATGAATACCTTTCTCTTCATGTTTCCCAAGGTAGACATTTAATTATAATCTGTTTGAACTAAAAATATAAAAACAATTGAACTTAAAATCAATTTTGAGATTATAAAACCATTTAAAGTGAATAATAAGGTTTTTGAAGAAATGGGTGACTATAAATGGACTTTTCTTGCCAATCAATTCCTTTTTCTTCATATTTCTCAAGGTAGACGATCAATTATAATCTATTTTAGCCAAAAATGTACAAAGAATTCAAATTTCAATCAATTTTGAGAATATAAAACTATTTAA
>NW_018399453.1:17714-20758 GCF_002168275.2 Theobroma umbraticum | reverse complement strand
ACTATAAATGGACTTTTCTTGCCAATGAATGTCTTTTTCTTCATGTTTCTTGAACTAGACATTCAATTATAATCTGTTTTAACGAAAATGTAAAAACATTTGAACTTAAAATTAATTTTGAGATTATAAAAGCATTTAAAATAGTAGTAGGGCTTTGGAATGAATGGGTGACAATAAATGGACTTTTCTTGCCAATGAATATCTTTTTCTTTAGGTTTCCCAAGGCAGACATTCAATTATAATCTGTTCTAACTAAAAACGTAAAAAAGTTCAACCTAAAATCAATTATGAGATTATAAAACTATTTAAAGTGAGTAATAAGGCTTTTGAAGGAATAAGTGACTATAAATGGACTTTTCTTGCCAATAAATGCCTTTTTCTTCACGTGTGTCAAGGTAGACATTCAATTATAATCTGTTTTAACCATAAATGTACAAAAAATTCAAATTTAAATCAATTTTGAGAATATAAAACCATTTAAAGTGAGTAATAAGGCCTTTGAAGGAATGGGTGACTATAAATGGACTTTTCTTGCTAATAAATTCCTTTTTCTTCATATTTCTCAAGGTAGACATTCAATTATAATCTGTTTGAATAAAAAATGTACAAAGAATTCAAATTTAAATCAATTTTGAGAATATAAAACTATTTAAAGTAAGTAATAAGGCTTTTAAAGGAATGGGTGACTGTAAATACACTTCTTTTACCAATAAATTCCTTTTGCTTCATGTTTCTCGAGCTAGGCATTCAATTATAATATGTTTTAACCAAAATGTAAAAAAATTTAAACTTAAAATTAATTTTGAGATTATAAAAGTATTTAAAGTGAGTAGTAGGCTTTTGAAGGAATGAGTGACAATAAATGGACTTTTCTTGCCAATGAATACCTTTTACTTCAGGTTTCCTAAGGCAGACGTTCAATTATAATCTGTTCTAACTAAAAACATCAAAAAGTTCAACCTAAAATCAACTATGAGATTATAGAACCATTTAAAGTGAGTAATAAGACTTTTGAAGGAATGGGTGACTATAAATGGACTTTTCTTGCCAATGAATGCCTTTTTCTTTAGGTTTGTTGAGGTAGACATTCAATTATAATTTTCTTTAACCATAAATGTACAAAGAATTCAAATTTAAATCAATTTTGAGAATATAAAACCATTTAAAGTGAGTAATAAGGCTTTCGAAGGAATGGGTGACTATAAATAGACTTTTCTTGCCAATGAATGCCTTTTTCTTCATGTTTCTCAAGCTAGACATTCGATTATAGTTTGTGTTAATCATAAACATAAAAAAATTTGAACTTAAAATCAATTTTGAGATTATAAAAGCATTTAAAGGGAGTAGTGGGGCTTTTGAAGGAATGGGTAACTATAAATGGACTTTTCTTACCAATGAATGCATTTTTCTTCATGTTTCCTAAGGTAGACATTCAATTATGAACTGTTCAAAATTAAAAGGTCAAAGATTTCAACCTAAAATCCATTATGAGATTATAACACTATTTAAAGTGAGCAATAAGGCTTTTAAAAGAATGGGTGACTATAAATGGACTTTTTTTGCCAATGAATACTTTTTTCTTCACATTTCTTGAGGTCGACATTCAATTACAATATGTATTAACCAAAAATATAAAACGAATTCAAATTTTAATCAATTTTGAAATTATAAGGCCATTTCAAGTGAGTAATAAGGCCTTTAAAGGAATGGATGACTATAAATGGACTTTTCTTATTAATGAATGTCTTTTTTCTTCATGTTTCTCAAGGTAGACATTCAATTCTAGTCTATTTTAAATGAAAATGTACAAAGAATTCAAATTTAAATTATTTTTGAGATTATAAAACCATTTAAAGTGAGTAATAAGGCTTTTAAAGGAATGGGTTACTATAAATGGACTTTTCATGCCAATGAATACCTTTTTCTTCACATTTCTTAAGCTAGACATTCAGCTATAATATGTTTTAACCAAAAATATAAAAACATTTGAACTTAAAATCAATTTTGAGATTACAAAATCATTTAAAGTGAGTAGTAAGGATTTTTAAAGATATGGGCGACTATAAATGGACTTTTCTTGCTAAAGAATGCTTTTTTCTTCATGTTTCTCAAGGTAGACGTTCAATTCTAGTTTTTTTTAACCAAAAATTTAAAAAAATTCTACTTAAAATCAATTATTAGTTTAAAAAATCATCTAAAGCAAGTAATAAGGCTTTCGAAGGCTTGAGTGACAATAAATAAACTTTTTATGTCAATAGTTGGCTTTTACTTTATGTTCCCCAATGCAGACATTCAATTATAGCCTTTTTTAACCAAAAATGTAAAAAAATTTAACTTAAAATCAATTTTGAGATTATAAAGCCATTTAAAGTGAGTGATAAGGCTTTTAAGGAAATGGGTGACTATAAATGGACTTTTCTTGTCAATGAATACCTTTTTTTACATATTTCCCAAGGCAAACATTCAATTATAATCTATTTTAACCAAAAATGTAAAAAAATTCAACCTAAAATCCATTATGAGATTATAAAACCATTTAAACTGAGCAATAAAGCTTTTAAAGAAATGGGTGACTATAAATAGACTTTTTTTGCGCATGAATACCTTTTTCTTCACATTTCTTGAGGTTGACATTCAATTACAATTTGTGTTAACCAAAAATGTAAAAAGAATTCAAATTTAAATCAATTTTGAAATTATAAGGCCATTTAAAGTGAGTAATAAGGCCTTTAAAGGAATGGGTGACTATAAATAGACTTTTTTTACCAATGAATTTTTTTTACTCATGTTTCTAAAGGTAGACATTTAATTCTAGTCCGTTTTAACTAAAAATGTAAACAAATTCAACTTAAAATCAATTATGGTAGTACACAACCATTTAAAGCGAGTAATAAGGCTCTTGAAGGCATAGATGACTATAAATGAACTTTTCTTATCAATAAATGATTTTTTCTTCATGTTTCTCAAGGTATACATTCAATTCTAGTCTTTTTTAACTAAAAACGTACAAAGAATTCAAATTTAAATCAATTTTGAGATTATAA
>NW_018399453.1:17495-17691 GCF_002168275.2 Theobroma umbraticum | reverse complement strand
GCTTTTAAAGGAATGAGTGACAGTAAATGGACTTTTCTTGCCAATGAATGCTTTCTTCTTCATGTTTCTCAATCTCGACATTCAATTATAATATGTTTTAAACAAAAAAGTAAAAAAAATTGAGCTTAAAATAAATTTTGAGATTATAAAACCATTTAAAGTGTTTAATAAGGCTTTTGAAGCAATGGGTGACTAT
>NW_018399453.1:17168-17464 GCF_002168275.2 Theobroma umbraticum | reverse complement strand
TGTACAAAGAATTCAAATTTAAATCAATTTTGAGATTATAAAATCATTTAAAGTAATAAGGCTTTTAAAGGAATGGGTGACTATAAATGGACTTCTCTTGCCAAGGAATGCTTTCTTCATGTTTTTGGAGCTAAACATTCAATTATAATATGTTTTAACCAAAAAAGTTAAAAAATTTGAACTTAAAATCCATTTTGATATTATAAAACTATTTAAAGTGATTAGTAAGGCTTTTGAAGTATTGAGTGACTATAAATAGACTTTTCTTGCCAATGAATACTTTTTTCTTCATGTTT
>NW_018399453.1:16904-17152 GCF_002168275.2 Theobroma umbraticum | reverse complement strand
ACCAAAAATGCATAAAGAATTCAAATTTATATCAATTTTGATATTATAAAACTATTTAAAGTTAATAATAAGGCTTTTAAAGGAATGAGTAACTATAAATGGACTTTTTTTACCAATGACTGTCTTTTTCTTTACGTTTCTCGAAGGAGAGATTCAATTAAAGTCTATTTTAGATAAAAATGTACAAACAATTCAACTCAAAATCAATTATGGCATTACAAAACCATTTAAAGCGAGTAATAAGGCTT
>NW_018399453.1:16487-16650 GCF_002168275.2 Theobroma umbraticum | reverse complement strand
TTTGAAGCAATGGAAGAGTATAAATTGACTTTTCTTACTAATGAATGCCTTTTTTCTTTACATTTATAAAGGTAGAGATTCAATTATACTCTGTTTTAACTAAAAAAGTAAACAAATTTGAACTTATAATCAGTTTTGAGATTATAAAACTATTTAAAGTGAG
>NW_018399453.1:16323-16477 GCF_002168275.2 Theobroma umbraticum | reverse complement strand
TTCAAAGGAATGGGTGACTATAAATCAACTTTTCTTCCCAATGAATATTGTTTTCTTTATGTTTCCCCAGGCAGATGTTCAATTATAATCTGTTCTAAGCAAAAAGCTCAAAAAGTTCAACCTAAAATCAATTATAAGATTATAAAACCATTTA
>NW_018399453.1:15206-16091 GCF_002168275.2 Theobroma umbraticum | reverse complement strand
AAAATGTAAAAAAATTCAACCTAAAATCAATTATGAGATTATAAAACTATTTATAGTGAGTAATAATGCTTTTAAAGAAATGGGTAACTAGAAATAGATTTTTCTTGCCAATGAATACATTTTTCTTCACATTTGTCGAGGTAGACATTTAATTACAGTCTGTTTTAATAAAATATACATAGAATTCAAACTTAAATCAATTTTGAGATTATAAAACCATTTAAATTGAGTAATAAGGCTTTTGAAGAAATGGGTGACTATAAATAAACTTTTCTTGCCAATGAATATCTTTTTCTTTATGTTTCTCAAGATCAACATTTAATTATAGTCTGTTTTAATAAAAAATGTAAAACAAATTCAACCTAAAATCAATTATGGTATTATAAAACTATTTAAAACGAGTAACAAGGCTTTTTAAAGGTATGGGTGACTATAAATGGACTTTTCTTGCCAATGAATGCTTTTTTCTTCACATTTCTCAAGGTAGACGTTCAATTCTAGTCTGTTTAACCAAAAATATAAAAATATTCAACTTAAAATCAATTATTAGTTTATAAAATCATTTAAAGCAAGTAGTAAGGCTTTCGAAGGCTTGAGTAACTATAAATGGACTTTTGTGCCAATGGTTGACTTTTACTTCACGTTTCCTAAGGAAAACATTGAATTATACATTTTTTAACCAAAAATGTAAAAAATTCAACTCAAAATAAATTTTGAGGCTATAAAGTCATCTAAAGTAAGTAATAAGGCTTTTGAGGAAATAGGTAACTATAAATGGACTTTTCTTTTCAATGAATACCTTTCTCTTCATGTTTCCCTAGGTAGACATTCAATTATAATCTGTTTGAACAAAAAATGTAAAAAAAATTGAACTTAAAATCAATT
>NW_018399453.1:14438-15111 GCF_002168275.2 Theobroma umbraticum | reverse complement strand
TTCGAAGGCTTGAGTGGCTATAGATGGACTTTTTGTGTCAATAGTTGGCTTTTGTTTCACGTTCCTCGAAGTAAACATTCAGTTATACCCTTTTATAACCAAAATGTAAAAACATTTAACTTAAAATCTATTTTGAGATTATAAAGCAATTTAAAGTGAGTAATAAGGCTTTTGAAAAAGTAGGTGACTATAAATGGACTTTTCTTGCCAATAAATACCTTTCTGTTCTCGTCTCTCAGGGAAGACATTCAATTATAATCTGTTCTAACTAAAAATGTCAAAATATTCAACCTAAAATCAATTATGAAGTTATAAAACCATTTAAAGTGAGTAATAAGGCTTTTGAAAGAATGACTGACTATAAATGGATTTTTCTTGCTAATGAATGCTTTTTCTTAATGTTTCTCAAGGTAGACATTTAATTATAATCTGTTTTAACAAAAAAGGTACAAAGAATTCAAATTTGAATCAGTTTTGAGATTATAAAACCATTTAAAGTGAGTAATAAGGCTTTTGAAGGAATGAGTGATCATAAAAGGACTCTTCTTGCCAATGAATGCCTTTTTCTTCATGTTTCTTAAGGTAGACATTCAATCATAGTCCGTTTTCACAAAAAATGAAAAACAATTCAACTTAAAATCAATTATGGCATTACAAAACTATTTAAAGTGAG
>NW_018399453.1:14279-14407 GCF_002168275.2 Theobroma umbraticum | reverse complement strand
TAAATGGACTTTTCTTACCAATAAATACTTTTTTCTTTACATTTCTCAAAGTAAACATTCAATTCTAGTCTGTTTTAACAAAAAATGTAAAAAAATTCATCTTAAAATCAATTATTAGTTTGTAAAAC
>NW_018399453.1:14145-14269 GCF_002168275.2 Theobroma umbraticum | reverse complement strand
AAGTAATAAGGCTTTCGAAGGCTTGAGTTACTATAAATAGACTTTTTGTGTCAAAGGCTGACTATTGCTTTACATTTCTCGAGGCAAACATTCAATTATAGCCTTTTTTAACCAAAAATGTAAA
>NW_018399453.1:12411-14045 GCF_002168275.2 Theobroma umbraticum | reverse complement strand
TCACTTTAAATTGCTTTATAATCTCAAAATTGATTTTAAGTTGAATTTTTTTACATTTTAAAAAAAAGCTATAATTAAATCTCTACATTGGGGAACATGAAGCAAAAGCCAACCATTGATAAAACAAGTCTATTTATAGTGACTCTGGCCTTCGAAAGCCTTATTACTTGGTTTAATTTTAAGTAAATTTTTTTTATATTTTTTGTTCAAACAGACTAAAATTGAATGTCTACCTCAAGAAATGTGAAGAAAAAAACATTCATTGGCAAGGAAAGTCCATTTATAGTCACCCATTCCTTTAAAAGCCTTATTACTCACTTTAAATAGTTTTATAATGTCAAAATTGATTTTAATTTGAATTCTTTGTACATTTTTAATTAAAACAGATTATAATTGAATGTTCACCTTGAGAAATGTAAAGAAAAAGGCATTCATTGGCAAGAAAAGTCTATTTATAGTCACCCTTTGATTCAAAAGCCTTATTACTCACTTTAAATAGTTTTATAATCCAAAAATTGATTTAAATTTGAATTTTTTGTACATTTTTTGTTAAAATTGATTATAATCAAATGTTTACCTCGACAAACGTGAAGAAAAAGGCATTCATTGGCAAGAAAGCCCCATTTATAGTCACCCATTCTTTCAAAAGCCTTATTACTCACTTTAAATGGTTTCATAATCTCATAATGGATTCTATGTTGAATTTTTTGATGTTTTTTGTTAGAATCGATTATAATTGAATGTTTACCTTGAGAAACTTGAAGAAAAAGGTATTCATTGGTAAGAAAAATCCGTTTATAGTCATCCATTCCTTCAAAAGCCTTATTGCTCACTTTAAATAGTTTTATACCCTCATAATGGATTTTAGGTTGAAATTTTTGACATTTTTGGTTAGAACAGATCATAATTGAATGTCTACCTTAGGAAACATGAAGAAATGTATTCATGGGCAAGAAAAGTCCATTTATAGTCACCTATTCCTTCAAAAGCCCTACTACTCCCTTTAAATGATTCTATAATCTCAAAATTGATTTTAAGTTCAAATTTTTTTACATTTACGGTTAAAATAGAGTTTAATAGAATATCTAGCTCAAGAAACATGAAGAAAAAGGCATTCATTAGCAAAAAAAGTCCATTTATAGTCACCCATTCCTTCAAAAGCCTTATTACTCACTTTAAATAGTTTTATATTCTCAAATTGATTTAAATTTGAATTCTTTGTACATTTATGGTTAAAGCAGATTATAATTGAAGGTTTACCTCAACAAACCTGAAGCAAAAGGTATTCATTGGCAACAAAAGTGCATTTATAGTCACCCATTCCTTCAAAAGCCTTATTACGCACTTTAAATGGTTTTATAATCTCATAATTGATTTTAGGTTGAACTTTTTGATGTTTCTAGTTAGAACAGATTATAATTGAACGTCTGCTATAGGAAACCTAAAGAAAGAGGTATTCATTGGCAAGAAAAGTCTATTTATTGTAACCCATTCCTTCAAATGCCCTACTACTCACTTTAAATGCTTTTATAATCTCAAAATTAATTTTAAGTACAAATTTTTTTACATTTTGGTTAAAACAGATTATAATTAAATGCCTAGCTCGAGAAACATGAAGTAAAAGGCATTCATTA
>NW_018399453.1:12021-12228 GCF_002168275.2 Theobroma umbraticum | reverse complement strand
CTTCAAAAGCCTTATTACTCACTTTAAATAGTTTTATATTCTCAAAATTAATTTAAATTTGAATCCTTTTTACATTAATGGTTAAAATAGATTATAATTGAATGTCTACCTCGACACACGTCAAGAAAAAGGTATTCATTAACAAGAAAAGTGCATTTATAGTCACTCATTCCTTCAACAGCCTTATTACTCACTTTAAATGGTTTT
>NW_018399453.1:11579-11716 GCF_002168275.2 Theobroma umbraticum | reverse complement strand
TGGTTAAAACAGATTATAATTGAATGTCTACCTTGAAAAACATGAAGAAAAAGGAATTGATTGGCAAGAAAAGTCCATTTATATTCACCCATTCCTTCAAAAGCCTTATTATTCACTTTAAATGGTTTTATAATCTC
>NW_018399453.1:11266-11569 GCF_002168275.2 Theobroma umbraticum | reverse complement strand
TTAAGTTCAAATTTTTTTACTTTTTTGGTTAAAACAGATTATAATTGAATGTCTACCTCAATAAATGTAAAGAAAAAGGCATTTATTAGGAAGAAAAGTCTATTTATAGTCACCTATTGCTTTAAAAGCCTTACTACCTACTTTAAATGGCTTTGTAATCTCAAAACTGATTTTAAGTTCAAATTTTTTTTACATTTTTGGTTAAAACAGATTATAATTGAATATCTACAATGGAAAACATGAAGAAAAAGACATTCATTGTCAAGAAAACTCCATTTATAGTCACCCGTACCTTCAAAAGCC
>NW_018399453.1:10968-11256 GCF_002168275.2 Theobroma umbraticum | reverse complement strand
CTTTAAATGATTTTATAATGCCATAATTGATTTAAGGTTGAATTTTATTACATTTTTAGTTAAAACAGACTATAATTGAATGTTTACATTTGGAAACGTAAAGAAAAAGACATACATCGGCAAGAAAAGTCTATTTATAGTCACTCATTCCTTTAAAAGCCCTGTTGCTAATTTTAAATAGTTTTATAATCTTATAATTGATTTTAGGTTGAACGTTTTGACATTTTTGATTAGAACAGATTATAATTGAATGTCTACCTTGAGAAACATGAAGAAAAAAGTATTCAT
>NW_018399453.1:10766-10868 GCF_002168275.2 Theobroma umbraticum | reverse complement strand
TTTAAGTTGAATTTTTTTACATTTTCGGTTATAAAAAAGGTATAATTGAATGTTTACCTTGGGAAACGTGAAGCAAAAGCCAACTATTGACACAAAAAGTCC
>NW_018399453.1:8516-10756 GCF_002168275.2 Theobroma umbraticum | reverse complement strand
ACTCAAGCCTTCGAAAGCCTAATACTTGCTTTAAATGGTTTTATAATCTCAAAATTGATTTTAATTCAATTTTTTTTACATTTTTAGTTCAAACAGGATATAATTGAATGTCGACCTTGCGAAACATGAAGAGAAAGATGAGAAAGATATTCATTGGAAAGAAAAGTCCATTTATAGTCACCAATTTCCTCAAAAGCATTATTACTTACTTTAGATGGCTTTATAGTCTCAAAATTGATTTTGAGTTAATTTTTTTTC
Source organism: Theobroma umbraticum (assembly GCF_002168275.2). Taxonomy (NCBI): domain Eukaryota; kingdom Viridiplantae; phylum Streptophyta; class Magnoliopsida; order Malvales; family Malvaceae; genus Theobroma; species Theobroma umbraticum. The sequence goes on along the minus strand of NW_018399453.1, from coordinate 10,498 downwards.
ATTTTTGATTAAAAAAGATATAATTGCATGTCTGCCTTAGGAAACGTGAAGCAGAAGTCAACCATTGGTACAAAAAGTCCATTTATAGTCACTCAAGCCTTCGAAAGCCTTATTATTTGCTTTAAATGATTTTATGAACTAATAATTAATTTTAAGTTGAATATTTTTACATTTTTAGTTAAACAGACTAAAATTGAACATCTACCTTGAGAAACGTGAAGAAAAAAACATTCTTTGGCAAGAAAAGTCCATTTATAATCACCCATACCTTTAAAAAGCCTTATTACTAGCTTTAAATGGTTTTATAATGCCATAATTGATTTTAGGTTGAATTTTTTTATATTTTTTGTTAAAACAGACTATAATTAAATGTCTACCTCGAGAAACATAAAGAAAAAGGTATTCATTGGGAAGAAAAGTCCATTTATAGTCACCTGTTTCTCTAAAAGCTTTGTTACTCAATTTAAATGGTTTTATAATCTCAAAATTCATTTAAATTTGAATTCTTTGTACATTTTTTGTTAAAACAGATTATAATATAATGTCTACCTTGAGAGAAGTGTAGAAAAAGGAATTCATTGGCAAAAAAAATTTATTTATAGTCACCCATTCCTTCAAAAGCCTTATTACTCATTTGAATAGGTTTACAAGCTCAAAATTTATTTAAATTTGAATTCTTTGTACATTTTTAGTTAAAAAAACTGATAATTGAATGTCTACCTTGACAAACTTGAAGAAAAGGACATTCATTGGCAAGAAAAATCTATTTCTAGTTACCCATTTTTTCAAAAGTCTTATTACTCACTTTAAAAGGTTTTATAGTCTCATATTTGATTTTAAGTTGAATTTTTTTACTCTTTTGGTTAGAACATATTATAATTGAATGTCTGCCTTGGGAAATGTGAAGAAAAAGGTATTCATCGGCAAGAAAAATCCATTTATAGTCACCTATTCCTTCAAAGGCCTTATTACTCACTTTAAATCGTTTTATAATCTTATAATTGATTTTAGATTAAACCTTTTGAGCTTTTTGCTTAAAATATATTATAATTGAATATCTGCCTTAGGAAACATGAAGAAAATAATATTCATTGGCGAGAAAAGTTCATTTATAGTCATCAATTTCTTCGAAAGCTTTCTTACTCACTTTAAATGGTTTTATAATCTCAAAATTGATTTTAAGTTCAAATTTTTTTACTTTTTTAGTTAAAACAGATTATAATCGAATCTCTACCTTGAGAAATATAAATAAAAAAGGTATTCATTGCTAAGAAAAGTCTATTTATACTCATCCATTGCTTCAAAAGCCTTATTACTCACTTTAAATGGTTTTATAATCTCAAAATTGATTTAAATTTGAATTCTTTGTATATTTTTAGTTAAAATAGACTAGAATTGAATGTTTATCTTAAGAAACATGAAGAAAAAAAGTATTCATTGGCCAGAAAAGTCCATTTATAGTCACCCATACCTTCAAAAGCCTTATTACTCGCTTTAAATGGTTTTGTAATGCCATAATTGATTTTAAGTTGAATTGTTTGTACATTTCTAGCTAAAACAGACTTTAATTGAATGTCTACCTCATGAAACATAAAGAAAAAGGTAGTGATTGGCAAAAAAAGTTCATTTATAGTTACTCATTCCTTTAAAAGCCTTATTACTCATTTTACATTGTTTTATAAAATCAAAATTGATTTAAATTTGAATTCTTTGTACATTTTTAGTTCAAATCAACTAGAATTGAATGTCTACCTTGAGAAACATGAAGAAAAAAGTATTCATTGGCAAGAAAAGTCTATTTATAGTGACTCAATGCTCCAAAAGCCTTACTAATCACTTTAAATGGTTTTATAATCTCAAAATGGATTTTAAGTTCAAATTTGTTTACTTTTTTTGTTAAAACATATTATAATTGAATGTCTAGCTTGAAAAACATGAAGAAAAAAGCATTCATTGGCAAGAGAAGTCCATTTATAGTCACC
>NW_018399453.1:8353-8486 GCF_002168275.2 Theobroma umbraticum | reverse complement strand
AAATGGTTTTATAATCTCAAAACTAATTTAAATTTGAATTCTTTGTACATTTTTAGTTAAAATAGTCTAGAATTGAATGTCTACCTAAACAAACATAAAGAAAAAAGCATTCATTGGTAAGAAAAGTCTATTT
>NW_018399453.1:8107-8343 GCF_002168275.2 Theobroma umbraticum | reverse complement strand
ATTGCTTCAAAAGCCTTATTAAACACTTTAAATGGTTTTATAATTTCAACATTTATTTTAAGTTCAAATTTTTTTACTTTTTTAGTTAAAACATATTATAATTGAATGTCTAACTTGAGAAACATGAAGAAGAAAGCATTCATTGGCAAGAGAAGTCCATTTACAGTCACCCATTCCTTGAAAAGCCTTATTACTCAATTTAAATAGTTTTGTAATCTCAAAATTGATTTAAATTT
>NW_018399453.1:7877-8025 GCF_002168275.2 Theobroma umbraticum | reverse complement strand
CAAGAAAAGTCCATTTATAATCATCTATACTTTCAAGAGCCTTATTACTCGCTTTAAATGGTTGCGTAATGCCATAATTAGTTTTAAGTTAAATTTTTTTTACATTTTTTGTTAAAACAGACTAGAATTAAATGTCTACCTTGAGTAA
>NW_018399453.1:7408-7548 GCF_002168275.2 Theobroma umbraticum | reverse complement strand
TCGAAAGCCTTCTTGCTCACTTTAAATGGTTTTATAATCTCATAATTGATTTTAGCTTAAACTTTTTGACCTTTTTGGTTAGAATTGATTATAATTGAATGTTTGCCTTGGGAAACATGAAGAAAAAGATATTCATTGGC
>NW_018399453.1:6884-7200 GCF_002168275.2 Theobroma umbraticum | reverse complement strand
GTTGAATTTTTTTACATTTTTGGTTAAAAAAGGCTATAATTGAATGTCTGCCTTAGGAAATGTAAAGTAAAAGCCAACCATTGACATAAAAAGTCTATTTATAGGCACTCAAGCCTTCGAAAGCCTTATTGCTTGCTTTAGATGATTTTATAAACTAATAATTGATTTTAAGTAGAATTTTTTTACATTTTTGGTTAAAACAGACTAGAATTGAGCGTCTACCTTAATAAACGTGAAGAAAAAAGTATTCTTTAGCAAAAAAAGTCCATTTATAGTGACCCATACCTTTACAAAGCCTTATTACTCACTTTAAATG
>NW_018399453.1:6520-6874 GCF_002168275.2 Theobroma umbraticum | reverse complement strand
CTCAAAATTGATTTTAAGTTCAAATATTTTTACATTTTTGCTTAAAACATATTATAATTGAATATCTAGCTCTATAAACGTGAAGAAAAAGGCATTCATTGGTAAGAAAAGTCTATTTATAGTTACCTATTCCTTTAAAGGCCTTATTACTCACTTTAAATGATTTTATAATCTCAAAACTAATTTAAATTTGAATTCTTTGCACATTTCTAGTTACAACAAACTAAAATTGAATGTCTGCCTTGAGAAACATGAAAAAAAAGACATTCATTGGCAAAAAAAGTCCACTAATAGTCACTTATTCCTTTAAAGGCCTTATTACTCACTTTAAATGGCCTTATTATTTCAAAATTG
>NW_018399453.1:6396-6506 GCF_002168275.2 Theobroma umbraticum | reverse complement strand
TTTTTTTACATTTTTTGTTGACACAGATTGTAATTGAATGTCTACCTCAACAAATCTAAAGAAAAAGGCATTCATTGGCAAGAAAAGTCCATTAATAGTCACCCATTCCT
>NW_018399453.1:6152-6296 GCF_002168275.2 Theobroma umbraticum | reverse complement strand
TTTTACATTTTTGGTTAAAACATATTATAATTGAATGTCTAGCTCTAGAAACGTTAAGAAAAAGGCATTCATTGGCACGAAAAGTCTATTTATAGTCACCCATTCCTTTAGAAGCCTTATTCCTCACTTTAAATGGTTTTATAA
>NW_018399453.1:5994-6142 GCF_002168275.2 Theobroma umbraticum | reverse complement strand
AATTTAAATTTGAATTCTTTGCACATTTTTAGTTAAAACAAACTAGAATTTAATGTCTACCTCGACAAACATGAAGAAAAAAGACATTCATTGGCAAGAAAAATCTATTAATAGTCACTCATTCCTTTAAAGGCCTTATTACTCACTT
>NW_018399453.1:5821-5984 GCF_002168275.2 Theobroma umbraticum | reverse complement strand
TATTATTTCAAAATTGATTTAAATTTGAATTTTTTTTACATTTTTCGTTGACAGAGATTGTAATTGAATGTCTACCTCAACAAACCTGAAGAAAAAGGCATTCATTGATCAGAAAAGTCCATTTATAGTCACCCATTCCTTCAAAAGCCTTATTACTCACTTT
>NW_018399453.1:5509-5652 GCF_002168275.2 Theobroma umbraticum | reverse complement strand
AAAATTAATTTTAAGTTCAAAATGTTTTCACATTTTGGTTAAAATAGAATATAATTGAATGCCTAGCTCGAGAAACATGAAGCAAAAGTCATTCATTGGCAAGAGAAGTCCATTTATAGTCACCCATTCCTTTAAAGGTCTTA
>NW_018399453.1:2995-5329 GCF_002168275.2 Theobroma umbraticum | reverse complement strand
TTAAAAAAATTATAATTGAGTGTCTACTTTGAGAAACATGAAGAAAAAGAAATTCATTAGCAAGAAAAGTCCATTTATAGTCACCTATTCCTTCAAAAGCATTATTACTCACTTTAAATGGTTTTATAATCTCATAATTGATTTTAGGTTGAACTTTTTGACGTTTTTAGTTAAAACAGATTATAATTGAACGTGTGCCTTAGGAAACCTGAAGAAAAAGGTATTCATTGGCAAGTAAAGTCCATTTTTTGTGACCTATTGCTTCAAAAGCCCTACTACTCATTTTAAATGCTTTTATAATCTCAAAATTAATTTTAAGTTCAAATATTTTTATATTTTGGTTAAAACAAATTATAATTGAATGTCTAGCTCAAGAAACATGAAGAAAAAGGCATTCATTGGTAAAAAAAGTCCATTTATAGTCACTCATTCCTTTAAAAGCCTTATTACTTACTTTAAATGGTTTTATATTCTCAAAATTGATTTAAATTTGAATTCTTTGTACATTTTTGGCTAAAACATTTTATAATTGAATGTCTACCTTGAGAAACATGAAGAAAAAGGAATTAATTTATCAAGAAAAGTCCATTTATTGTCACCCATTCCTTCAAAAGCTCTATTACTCACTTTAAATTGTTATATAATCTCAAAATTGATTTTAAGTTAAAATTTTTTTTCTTTTTTAGTTAAAACAGATTATAATTGAATGTCTACCTAAATAATGTAAAGAAAAAGGCATTCATTGGCAAGAAAAGTCTATTCATTGATTTTAAGTTGAATTTGTTTTATATTTTTTGTTAAAAAAGGCTATAATTAAATGTCTACCTCAAGAAACGTAAAGCAAAAGTCAACCTTTGACACAAAAAGTCTATTTATAGTTACTCAAGCCTTCGAAAGTCTTATTACTTGCTTTAAATAGTTTTATAAACTAACAATTGATTTTAAGTTAAATTTTTTTACATTTTTTGTTAAAACAGACTAGAATTGAATGTCTACTTTGAGAAACGTGAAGAAAAAAGTATTTATTGGTAAGAAAAGTCCATTTATTGTCACCCATACTTTTAAAAGGCCTTATTACTCGCTTTAAATGGTTTTGTAATACCATAATTGATTTTAAGTTGAATTTTTTTTTTATTTTTGGTTAAAACAGACTATGATTGAATGTCTATCTCAAGAAACATGAAGAAAAAGGCATTCATTGGCAAGAAGAGTCCTTTTATGGTCACCCATTTCTTTAAAAGCCTTAGTACTCACTTTAAATGGTTTTATAATCTCAAAATTGATTTAAATTTAAATTCTTTGTACCTTTTTGGTTAAAACAGATTATAATTGAATGTCTACCTCAAGAAACGTGAAAAAAAAAGCATTCATTGGTAAGAAAACTCCATTTATAGTCGCCCATTCTTTCAAAAACTTTATTACTCACTTTAAATGGTTTGATAACCTCATAATTGATTTTAGGTTGAATATTTTGATGTTTTTAGTTAGAAAAAATTATAATTGAATGTTTTCCTTGGGAGACGAGAAGAGAAAGGTATTTATTAGCAAGAAAAGTCCAATTATAGTCACCCATTTCTTCAAAAGCCTTATTACTCACTTTAAATTGCTTTATAATCTCAAAATTGATTTTAAGTTAAATTTTTTTACATTTTTGGTTATAAAAAGGGTATAATTAAATGTTTTCTTGGGAAACGTGAAGCAAAAGCCAACTATTGATACAAAAAGTTCATCTATAGCCACTCAAGCCTTCAAAAGCCTAATACTTGCTTTAAATGGTTTTATAAACTCAAAATTGATTTTAAGTTTAATTTTTTTACATTTTTAGTTCAAACAGATTATAATTGAATGTATACCTTGGGAAGTATGAAGAGAAAAGTATTCATTGGAAAGAAAGTTCATTTATAGTCACTTATTTCCTCAAAAGCCTTATTACTTACTTTAGATGGCTTTATAGTCTCAAAATTGATTTAGAGTTGAATTTTTTGATTAAAAAAAGGTATAATTGAATGTCTACCTTAAGAAATGTGAAGCAAAACTCAACCATTGACATAAAAAGTCCATTTATAGTCACTCAAGCCTTTAAAAGCCTAATTACTTACTTTAAATGATTTTATAAACTAATAATTGATTTTAAGTTGAATATTTTTACATTTTTAGTTAAACAGACTAGAATTGAACATCTACCTTGAGAAACGTGAAGAAAAAAGCATTAATTGGCAAAAAAAAACTCATTTATAGCCACCCATACCATTAAAAAATCTTATCACTCGCTTTAAATGATTTTATAATGCCATAATTGATTTTAAGTTAAATTTTTTTATATTTTTAGTTAAA
>NW_018399453.1:2553-2895 GCF_002168275.2 Theobroma umbraticum | reverse complement strand
TTTAAAGCAAGTAATAAGGCTTTCGAAGGCTTGAGTGACTATAAATGGAATTTTTTTGCCAATGGTTGACTTTTGCTTCACATTTCCTAAAATAGACATTCAATTATACCTTTGTTTCACAAAAAATATAAAAATATTTAACTCAAAATCAATTTTGAGGCTATAAAGCCATCTAAAGTAAGTAATAAGGCTTTTGAGGAAATGGGTGACTATAAATGGACTTTTCTTTTCAATGAATACCTTTCTCTTCATGTTTCCCAAGGTAGACATTTAATTATAATCTGTTTGAACTAAAAATATAAAAACAATTGAACTTAAAATCAATTTTGAGATTATAAAACC
>NW_018399453.1:2319-2437 GCF_002168275.2 Theobroma umbraticum | reverse complement strand
CTTTTTGTGCCAATAGTTAGCTTTTGCTTCATGTTCCCCAAGGCAAACATTCAATTATACCCTTTTTATAATGAAAAATGTAAAAAATTCAACTTAAAATCAATTTTGAGATTATAAA
>NW_018399453.1:1976-2309 GCF_002168275.2 Theobroma umbraticum | reverse complement strand
GTGAGTAATAAGGCTTTTGAAGAAATGGGTGACTATAAATGGACTGTTCTTGCCAATAAATGCCTTTCTCTTCTCGTCTCCCAAGGCAAACATTCAATTATAATCTGTTCTAACTAAAAACGTCAAAATATTCAACCTAAAATCAATTATGAGGTTATAACACCATTTAAAGTGAGTAATAAGGCTTTTGAAAGAATAGATGACTATAAATAGAGTTTTCTTGCCAATGAATGCTTTTTCTTCACGTTTCTAGTGATAGACATTCAATTATAATCTATTTTAACTAAAAGGTACAAAGAATTCAAATTTAAATTAATTTTGATATTATAAAAC
>NW_018399453.1:1871-1966 GCF_002168275.2 Theobroma umbraticum | reverse complement strand
GAGTAATAAGGCTTTTGAAGGAATGGGTGAGCATAAAAGGACTCTTCTTGCCAATGAATGACTTTTTCTTCATGTTTCTTGAGGTAGACATTTAA
>NW_018399453.1:1591-1771 GCF_002168275.2 Theobroma umbraticum | reverse complement strand
TAAGGCTTTTGAAGAAATGGGTGACTATAAATGGACTTTTCTTGCCAATAAATAACTTTCTCTTCTCGTCTCTCAAGGCAGACATTCAATTATAATCTGTTCTAACTAAAAACATCAAAATATTCTACCTAAAATCAATTATGAGGTTATAAAACCATTTAAAGTGAGTAATAAGGCTTT
>NW_018399453.1:1051-1157 GCF_002168275.2 Theobroma umbraticum | reverse complement strand
TGACTATAAATGGACTTTTCTTACCAATGAATACTTTTTTCTTCACGTTTCTCATAGTAGACATTCAATTTTAGTCTGTTTTAACCAAAAATGTAAAAAAATTTAA
>NW_018399453.1:795-1041 GCF_002168275.2 Theobroma umbraticum | reverse complement strand
ATTATTAGTTTATAAAACTATTTAAAGCAAGTAATGAGACTTTCGAAGGCTTGAATAACTATAAATGGACTTTTTGTGTCAAAAGTTGACTTTTGCTTCATGTTACAGAGGCAGACATTCAATTATAGCCTTTTTTAACTAAGAATGTAAAAAAAATTTAACTTAAAATCAATTTTGAGATTATAAAGCCTTTTAAAGAGAATAATAAGGCTTTTGAAGAAAAGGGTGACTATAAATGGACTTTTC
>NW_018399453.1:514-785 GCF_002168275.2 Theobroma umbraticum | reverse complement strand
ATACCTTTTTCTTCATGTTTCCTAAGGTAGACATTCAATTATAATCTGTTCTAACCAAAAATGTCAAAAAGTTCAACCTCAAATCAATTATGGGATTATAAAACTATTTAAAATTAGCAATAACGCTTTTGAAGGAATGAGTGACTATAAATAGACTTTTCTTACTAATGTATGCCTTTTTCTTTACGTTTTCTGAGTTAGACATTCAATCATAGTCTATTTTAACCAAAAATGTAAAAACTTTCAACCTTAAAATCAATTATGGCATTAC
>NW_018399453.1:183-504 GCF_002168275.2 Theobroma umbraticum | reverse complement strand
AAAGCGAGTAATAAGGCTTTTGAAGGTACGGGAGACTATAAATGGACTTTTCTTGACAATGAATATCTTTTTCTTCACGTTTTCCAAGGTAGATATGTTTGAACCTAAATGTAAAAAAGTAATCTGTTTTGACCAAAAATGTAAAAAAATTTGAACTTAAAATCAGTTATGAGATTATAAAGCTATTTAAAGTGGGTAGTAAGGCTTTTGAAGCAATAGGTGACTATAAATAGACTTTTCTTGCTAATAAATGCCTTTCTCTTTACATTTATTGACGTAGACATTCAATTATAACCTGTTTTAACCAAAAATGTAAAACAA
>NW_018399453.1:0-173 GCF_002168275.2 Theobroma umbraticum | reverse complement strand
AAATCAATTTTGAGATTATAAAACCATGTAAAGTGAGTAATAGAGCTTTTGAAGCAATTGGTGACTATAAATAGACCTTTCTTGCCAATGAATGCCTTTTTTCTCATGTTTCTTGAGCTAGACATTCAATTATAATCTGTTTTAACTAAAAACGTCAAAAAGTTCAACCTAAA
>NW_018399452.1:6153-6300 GCF_002168275.2 Theobroma umbraticum | reverse complement strand
AAAATATAAAAGAATTCAACTTAAAATCAATTATGAGGTTATAAAAACGTTCAAAGCGAGTAATAAGGCTTCCGAAGGCATGGGTGACTATAAATGGACTTCTCCTGCCAATAGATATAATTTTCTTTACCTTTTTTGAGGCAGACA